>NW_027249380.1:0-222991 GCF_030848795.1 Temnothorax nylanderi | reverse complement strand
TGGCTTCCTCATAGAGGAAGCTTTGTGAGCGAAAGTTAAACATATTTAAACAATCAATTAAACAATATTTAAATTTATAATTATTTTTACGGAGTGTTACTAAGACTGCCCACTCTACACCTCCTCCTTTCGCAGGCCGGGCTTGGGACCGTCCAAGGCGGAGTTAAAAAATATATATAAAGAAAATATTAATCCCATAATATCAATTTCTAGTAATTTAGTATATATCACTTATTTGCACGATTTCTATATTGCATATTGTAGGATACACTACTGCTTTCCGTTTTGTAAATATCCTTTTTGTTGGCTGTTTGCAATCCTCGAATCCTTCATTTCCATATTTTTGCATTTTTAAACACTGGAGACTATCGGTAGTCTGAGACACCAATACATATATTGTATTATATACTGTATAATACAATATTGTATTGTATTATAATCCTCGCCGGGTGTCCGGATCGGCAGCCCAAGGGTGGTTCACCTCGCTCGTCCGGCACGACAGTGAGGGACAATGGCCCGCCGGGACGCAAAGTACCAACAAAAGTAGAGATATACTTCCTTGATAGCAGTAACATACATTTTTTCCACGAAGTGTTATGACAGATTCCTAACCTTTCGTAAAATTATTGTATTGTATAAGTACTGAGACATTACTTATATCTCAGTGGTTGTACCTACATAATAAGTTATAGTTATAGTTTTTACACATTCAAACTTGACTGCAAATTGTCCAAATCTATTTTTCTTGATAAAGTGTCATAAAAGTATAGAACACTGTAATCAGAAAATGAAACATAAGAGTATGTTAAATTTATTATATTTGTCATTATTTCTGTAAATATTCCGTATTTAAAAATTTCTCAATAAGGCAAGAACACAGTTACGTGTTATTTCAATAAATGTTCAAAGTTACCTTCTGGGGTGCAATGAAAAGTATAATTTATTCACAACAAGTCAAATCCGAGAAGAATTTGGTCACATCGTTAAGGCATCTGAAACCATCCGACACTTGCCTAAATATTCCAAAGAACGCGGCAGTCATTGCTCCGACGCGGTGCTGTGACTTTTGTTGTAACGTTGGCGGTCGTAATTTTGAACATTTACTGTAAACTAGAGACCCTCTATACAGAATCTGGCCATAAGCGATTTGTCAAAATCCTGCGAGAGAGACGGATATACATTTTCCCTTTAACCTAGCCTCATCTGATACGCTCAAGCACATTTGGCAGCTGTAAAAGTGTTATAAGTATTGCAGCAATAGATAGCGAATAATAGCGATATTGTAGAGATAGTGTATATCTTTCCTCTCGCAGGATTTGGACAAAATCGCTTATGGCCAAACTCTGCATAGAGGGTCTCTACTGTAAACATGACAAATTGACGGAATAAAATCATTCATCGCAGTCGTTGTGACGATTTAATTAAACGCCCGTAACGAAGCGTCGTTGACTCATGGTTCCTATACTTAAATTGGTGTATTTATTCCTTCTTTCATTACACAAATTTACGAAACTTAGTTTTTCTACACCCTGTATATATCTCAGGAACTGTTTAATATTGTACTCGTGCTCAATCGTGGTCAATCGGGACGGTGGTCAATCGGGACGGTGGTCAATCGAGACCGTGTTCAATCGGGACCATGGTCAATCGGGACCGTGGTCAATCGGGACGGTGGTCAATCGGACCCTGTTAATCGGGACCGTGGTCAATCGGGACGGTGGTCAATGGGATGTGGTCAATCGTGACCGTGGTCAATCGGACGGTGGTCAATCAGCCGGTCATCGGAACGTTCGTCAATCGGCCGTGGTAAATATTAACGTGATCAAACGGGAGCTCCCAAAAAAACGCGCCAGCGCCCAACTTTAAGATATGAAACGCCCAACGCCATTCGAAGGAGAATCGTTTGTACCCGTTTGTACCTCCGTTTAAATCGTTTGTTCCTAAAGGTTTAAGGAATTAGAGGGGGTAAAAAAACGCCAGCCCCCAACTTTAAGATATCAGAAAACGCCCAACGCCATTCGAAGGAGAATCGTTTGTACCCGTTTGTACCTCCGTTTAAATCGTTTGTTCCTAAAGGTTTAAGGAATTAGAGGGGTAAAAAACGCCAGCCCCCAACTTTAAGATATCAGAAAACGCCCAACGCCATTCGAAGGAGAATCGTTTGTACCCGTTTGTACCTCCGTTTAAATCGTTTGTTTCTAAAGGGTTAAGGAATTAGAGGGGGTAAAAAAACGCCAGCCCCCAACTTTAAGATATCAGAAAACGCCCAACGCCATTCGAAGGAGAATCGTTTGTACCCGTTTGTACCTCCGTTTAAATCGTTTGTTCCTAAAGGTTTAAGGAATTAGAGGGGGTAAAAAAACGCCAGCCCCCAACTTTAAGATATCAGAAAACGCCCAACGCCATTCGAAGGAGAATCGTTTGTACCCGTTTGTACCTCCGTTTAAATCGTTTGTTCCTAAGGGTTAAGGAATTAGAGGGGGTAAAAAAACGCCAGCCCCCAACTTTAAGATATCAGAAAACGCCCAACGCCATTCGAAGGAGAATCGTTTGTACCCGTTTGTACCTCCGTTTAAATCGTTTGTTCCTAAAGGGTTAAGGAATTAGAGGGGTAAAAAAACGCCAGCCCCCAACTTTAAGATATCAGAAAACGCCCAACGCCATTCGAAGGAGAATCGTTTGTACCCGTTTGTACCTCCGTTTAAATCGTTTGTTCCTAAAGGGTTAAGGAATTAGAGGGGGTAAAAAAACGCCAGCCCCCAACTTTAAGATATCAGAAAACGCCCAACGCCATTCGAAGGAGAATCGTTTGTACCCGTTTGTACCTCCGTTTAAATCGTTTGTATCTAAAGAACCGGAATTAAGGGGTTCAAAAACGCCAAGAGGTAAATTTGTTATTTTGATATCAGAAAACGCCCAACGCCATTCGAAGGAGAATCGTATGTACCCGTTTGTACCTCCGTTTAAATCGTTTGTTTCCTAAAGGGTTAAGGAATTAGAGGGGGAAAAAACGCCAGCCCCCAACTTTAAGATATCAGAAAACGCCCAACGCCATTCGAAGGAGAATCGTTTGTACCCGTTTGTACCTCCGTTTAAATCGTTTGTTCCTAAAGGGTTAAGGAATTAGAGGGGGAAAAAAACGCCAGCCCCCAACTTTAAGATATCAGAAAACGCCCAACGCCATTCGAAGGAGAATCGTTTGTACCCGTTTGTACCTCCGTTTAAATCGTTTGTTCTAAAGGAACCGGAATTAGAGGGGGTAAAAAAACGCCAGCCCCCTTAATTTTAGAGATCGAAAAACGCCCAACGCCATTCGAAGGAGAATCGTTTGTACCCGTTTGTACCTCCGTTTAAATCGTTTGTTTCTAAAGGGTTAAGGAATTAGAGGGGGTAAAAAAACGCCAGCCCCCAACTTTAAGATATCAGAAAACGCCCAACGCCATTCGAAGGAGAATCGTTTGTACCCGTTTGTACCTCCGTTTAAATCGTTTGTTTCTAAGGGTTAAGGAATTAGAGGGGGTAAAAAAACGCCAGCCCCCAACTTTAAGATATCAGAAAACGCCCAACGCCATTCGAAGGAGAATCGTTTGTACCCGTTTGTACCTCCGTTTAAATCGTTTGTTTCTAAAGGGTTAAGGAATTAGAGGGGGTAAAAAAACGCCAGCCCCCACTTTAAGATATCAGAAACGCCCAACGCCATTCGAAGGAGAATCGTTTGTACCCGTTTGTACCTCTCCGTTTAAATCGTTTGTTTCTAAAGGGTTAAGGAATTAGAGGGGGTAAAAAACGCCAGCCCCCAACTTTAAGATATCAGAAACGCCCAACGCCATTCGAAGGAGAATCGTTTGTACCCGTTTGTACCTCCGTTTAAATCGTTTGTTCCTAAAGGGTTAAGGAATTAGAGGGGTAAAAAAACGCCAGCCCCCAACTTTAAGATATCAGAAAACGCCCAACGCCATTCGAAGGAGAATCGTTTGTACCCGTTTGTACCTCCGTTTAAATCGTTTGTTCTAAAGGGTTAAGGAATTAGAGGGGGTAAAAAACGCCAGCCCCCAATTTAAGATATCAGAAAACGCCCAACGCCATTCGAAGGAGAATCGTTTGTACCCGATTGTACCTCCGTTTAAATCGTTTGTTTCTAAAGGGTTAAGGAGTTAGAGGGGGTGAAAAAACGCCAGCCCCCAACTTTAAGATATCAGAAAACGCCCAACGCCATTCGAAGGAGAATCGTTTGTACCCGTTTGTACCTCCGTTTAAATCGTTTGTTCCTAAAGGGTTAAGGAATTAGAGGGGTAAAAAAACGCCAGCCCCCAACTTTAAGATATCAGAAAACGCCCAACGCCATTCGAAGGAGAATCGTTTGTACCCGTTTGTACCTCCGTTTAAATCGTTTGTTCTAAAGGGAATTAGAACCTTAAAAACGTCCAAAAGGTAAATTCGTTAACTTTTAGATATCAAAAACGCCCAACGCCATTCGAAGGAGAATCGTTTGTACCCGTTTGTACCTCCGTTTAAATCGTTTGTTCTAAAGGTTAAGGAATTAGAGGGGTAAAAAAACGCCAGCCCCCAACTTTAAGATATCAGAAAACGCCCAACGCCATTCGAAGGAGAATCGTTTGTACCCGTTTGTACCTCCGTTTAAATCGTTTGTTTCTAAAGGGTTAAGGAATTAGAGGGGGTAAAAAAACGCCAGCCCCCAACTTTAAGATATCAGAAAACGCCCAACGCCATTCGAAGGAGAATCGTTTGTACCCGTTTGTACCTCCGTTTAAATCGTTTGTTTCTAAAGGGTTAAGAATTAGAGGGGGTAAAAAACGCCAGCCCCCAACTTTAAGATATCAGAAAACGCCCAACGCCATTCGAAGGAGAATCGTTTGTACCCGTTTGTACCTCCGTTTAAATCGTTTGTTCTCTAAAGGGTTAGGAATTAGAGGGGGTAAAAAAACGCCAGCCCCCAACTTAAAGATATCAGAAAACGCCCAACGCCATTCGAAGGAGAATCGTTTGTACCCGTTTGTACCTCCGTTTAAATCGTTTGTTTTCTAAAGGGTTAAGGAATTAGAGGGGGTAAAAAAACGCCAGCCCCCAACTTTAAGATATCAGAAAACGCCCAACGCCATTCGAAGGAGAATCGTTTGTACCCGTTTGTACCTCCGTTTAAATCGTTTGTTCTAAAGGGTTAAGGAATTAGAGGGGGTAAAAAAACGCCAGCCCCCAACTTTAAGATATCAGAAAACGCCCAACGCCATTCGAAGGAGAATCGTTTGTACCCGTTTGTACCTCCGTTTAAATCGTTTGTTTCTAAAGGTTAAGGAATTAGAGGGGGTAAAAAAACGCCAGCCCCCAACTTTAAGATATCAGAAAACGCCCAACGCCATTCGAAGGAGAATCGTTTGTACCCGTTTGTACCTCCGTTTAAATCGTTTGTTCTCTAGGACCGGAATTAGAGGGGGTTCAAAAACGCCAGCCCCCAAATTTTAATTTTTGGATAAAGAAAACGCCCAACGCCATTCGAAGGAGAATCGTTTGTACCCGTTTGTACCTCCGTTTAAATCGTTTGTTTCTAAAGGGTTAAGGAATTAGAGGGGGGTAAAAAACGCCAGCCCCCAACTTTAAGATATCAAAACGCCCAACGCCATTCGAAGGAGAATCGTTTGTACCCGTTTGTACCTCCGTTTAAATCGTTTGTTCCTAAGGGTTAAGGAATTAGAGGGGAAAAAAACGCCAGCCCCCAACTTTAAGATATCAGAAAACGCCCAACGCCATTCGAAGGAGAATCGTTTGTACCCGTTTGTACCTCCGTTTAAATCGTTTGTTCTAAAGGGTTAAGGAATTAGAGGGGGTGAAAAAACGCCAGCCCCCAACTTTAAGATATCAGAAAACGCCCAACGCCATTCGAAGGAGAATCGTTTGTACCCGTTTGTACCTCCGTTTAAATCGTTTGTTTCCTAAGGGTTAAGGATTAGAGGGGTAAAAAAACGCCAGCCCCCAACTTTAAGATATCAGAAAACGCCCAACGCCATTCGAAGGAGAATCGTTTGTACCCGTTTGTACCTCCGTTTAAATCGTTTGTTTCTAAAGGGTTAAGGAATTAGAGGGGTAAAAAAACGCCAGCCCCCAACTTTAAGATATCAGAAAACGCCCAACGCCATTCGAAGGAGAATCGTTTGTACCCGTTTGTACCTCCGTTTAAATCGTTTGTTCTAAAGAAGGAAAAGAGGGGTTAAAAACGCCAGCCCCAACCCCAACTTTAAGATATCAGAAAACGCCAACGCCATTCGAAGGAGAATCGTTTGTACCCGTTTGTACCTCCGTTTAAATCGTTTTTTCTAAAGGGTTAAGGAATTAGAGGGGTAAAAAACGCCAGCCCCCACTTAAGATATCGAAAAACGCCCAACGCCATTCGAAGGAGAATCGTTTGTACCCGTTTGTACCTCCGTTAAATCGTTTGTTTCCTAAAGGGTTAAGGAATTAGAGGGGGGTGAAAAAAAACGCCAGCCCCCAACTTAAGATATCAGAAAACGCCCAACGCCATTCGAAGGAGAATCGTTTGTACCCGTTTGTACCTCCGTTTAAATCGTTTGTTTCTAAGGGTTAAGGATTTAGAGGGGGTAAAAAAACGCCAGCCCCAACTTTAATATCAGAAAACGCCCAACGCCATTCGAAGGAGAAATCGTTTGTACCCGTTTGTACCTCCGTTAAATCGTTTGTTCTAAAGGGTTAAGGAAATATAAGGTGGTTAAAAAAAACGCCAGCCCCCACTTTAAGATATCGGAAAACGCCCAACGCCTTCGAAGGAGAATCGTTGTACCCGTTTGTACCTCCGTTTAAATCGTTTGTTTCTAAGGGTTAAGGAAGTTAGAGGGGGTAAAAAAACGACAGCCCCCAACTTTAAGATATCAGAAAACGCCCAACGCCATTCGAAGGAGAATCGTTTGTACCCGTTTGTACCTCCGTTTAAATCGTTTGTTCCTAAAGGGTTAAGGAATTAGAGGGGGTAAAAAAACGCCAGCCCCCAACTTTAAGATATCAGAAAACGCCCAACGCCATTCGAAGGAGAATCGTTTGTACCCGTTTGTACCTCCGTTTAAATCGTTTGTTCCTAAAGGGTTAAGGAATTAGAGGGGGTAAAAAAACGCCAGCCCCCAACTTTAAGATATCAGAAAACGCCCAACGCCATTCGAAGGAGAATCGTTTGTACCCGTTTGTACCTCCGTTTAAATCGTTTGTTCCTAAAGGGTTAAGGAATTAGAGGGGGTAAAAAAACGCCAGCCCCCAACTTTAAGATATCAGAAAACGCCCAACGCCATTCGAAGGAGAATCGTTTGTACCCGTTTGTACCTCCGTTTAAATCGTTTGTTTCTAAAGGGTTAAGGAATTAGAGGGGGGTAAAAAAACGCCAGCCCCCAACTTTAAGATATCGGAAAACGCCCAACGCCATTCGAAGGAGAATCGTTTGTACCCGTTTGTACCTCCGTTTAAATCGTTTGTTCTAAAGGGTTAAGGAATTAGAGGGGGTAAAAAAACGCCAGCCCCCAACTTTAAGATATCAGAAAACGCCCAACGCCATTCGAAGGAGAATCGTTTGTACCCGTTTGTACCTCCGTTTAAATCGTTTGTTTCTAAAGGGTTAAGGAGTTAGAGGGGGTGAAAAAAACGACAGCCCCCAACTTTAAGATATCAGAAAACGCCCAACGCCATTCGAAGGAGAATCGTTTGTACCCGTTTGTACCTCCGTTTAAATCGTTTGTTCCTAAAGGGTTAAGGAATTAGAGAGGGTAAAAAAACGCCAGCCCCCAACTTTAAGATATCAGAAAACGCCCAACGCCATTCGAAGGAGAATCGTTTGTACCCGTTTGTACCTCCGTTTAAATCGTTTGTTCCTAAAAGGTTAAGGAATTAGAGGGGGTAAAAAACGCCAGCCCCCAACTTTAAGATATCAGAAAACGCCCAACGCCATTCGAAGGAGAATCGTTTGTACCCGTTTGTACCTCCGTTTAAATCGTTTGTATCTAAAGGGTTAAGGAAGTTAGAGGGGGTGAAAAAACGACAGCCCCCAACTTTAAGATATCAGAAAACGCCCAACGCCATTCGAAGGAGAATCGTTTGTACCCGTTTGTACCTCCGTTTAAATCGTTTGTTTCTAAAGGGTTAAGGAATTAGAGGGGGTAAAAAACGCCAGCCCCCAACTTTAAGATATCAGAAAACGCCCAACGCCATTCGAAGGAGAATCGTTTGTACCCGTTTGTACCTCCGTTTAAATCGTTTGTTTCTAAAGGGTTAAGGAATTAGAGGGGGTAAAAAAACGCCAGCCCCCAACTTTAAGATATCAGAAAACGCCCAACGCCATTCGAAGGAGAATCGTTTGTACCCGTTTGTACCTCCGTTTAAATCGTTTGTTCCTAAAGGGTTAAGGAATTAGAGGGGGTAAAAAAACGCCAGCCCCCAACTTTAAGATATCAGAAAACGCCCAACGCCATTCGAAGGAGAATCGTTTGTACCCGTTTGTACCTCCGTTTAAATCGTTTGTTCTAAAGGGTTAAGGAATTAGAGGGGGTAAAAAAACGCCAGCCCCCAACTTTAAGATATCAGAAAACGCCCAACGCCATTCGAAGGAGAATCGTTTGTACCCGTTTGTACCTCCGTTTAAATCGTTTGTTCCTAAAGGGTTAAGGAATTAGAGGGGGTAAAAAAACGCCAGCCCCCAACTTTAAGATATCAGAAAACGCCCAACGCCATTCGAAGGAGAATCGTTTGTACCCGTTTGTACCTCCGTTTAAATCGTTTGTTCTAAAGGGTTAAGGAATTAGAGGGGGTAAAAAAACGCCAGCCCCCAACTTTAAGATATCAGAAAACGCCCAACGCCATTCGAAGGAGAATCGTTTGTACCCGTTTGTACCTCCGCTTAAATCGTTTGTTTCTAAAGGGTTAAGGAGTTAGAGGGGGTGAAAAAAACGACAGCCCCCAACTTTAAGATATCAGAAAACGCCCAACGCCATTCGAAGGAGAATCGTTTGTACCCGTTTGTACCTCCGTTTAAATCGTTTGTTCCTAAAGGTTAAGGAATTAGAGGGGGTAAAAAAACGCCAGCCCCCAACTTTAAGATATCAGAAAACGCTCAACGCCATTCGAAGGAGAATCGTTTGTACCCGTTTGTACCTCCGTTTAAATCGTTTGTTTCTAAAGGTTAAGGAATTAGAGGGGGTAAAAAACGCCAGCCCCCAACTTTAAGATATCAGAAAACGCCCGAACGCCATTCGAAGGAGAATCGTTTGTACCCGTTTGTACCTCCGTTTAAATCGTTTGTTTCTAAAGGGTTAAGGAATTAGAGGGGGTAAAAAAACGCCAGCCCCCAACTTTAAGATATCAGAAAACGCCCAACGCCATTCGAAGGAGAATCGTTTGTACCCGTTTGTACCTCCGTTTAAATCGTTTGTTTCTAAAGGGTTAAGGAATTAGAGGGGGTAAAAAAACGCCAGCCCCCAACTTTAAGATATCAGGAAAACGCCCAACGCCATTCGAAGGAGAATCGTTTGTACCCGTTTGTACCTCCGTTTAAATCGTTTGTTCCTAAAGGGTTAAGGAATTAGAGGGGGTAAAAAAACGCCAGCCCCCAACTTTAAGATATCAGAAAACGCCCAACGCCATTCGAAGGAGAATCGTTTGTACCCGTTTGTACCTCCGTTTAAATCGTTTGTTTCTAAAGGGTTAAGGAATTAGAGGGGGAGAAAAAAACGCCAGCCCCCAACTTTAAGATATCAGAAAACGCCCAACGCCATTCGAAGGAGAATCGTTTGTACCCGTTTGTACCTCCGTTTAAATCGTTTGTTTCCTAAAGGGTTAAGGAATTAGAGGGGGTAAAAAAACGCCAGCCCCCAACTTTAAGATATCAGAAAACGCCCAACGCCATTCGAAGGAGAATCGTTTGTACCCGTTTGTACCTCCGTTTAAATCGTTTGTTCCTAAAGGGTTAAGGAATTAGAGGGGGTAAAAAAACGCCAGCCCCCAACTTTAAGATATCAGAAAACGCCCAACGCCATTCGAAGGAGAATCGTTTGTACCCGTTTGTACCTCCGTTTAAATCGTTTGTTCCTAAAGGGTTAAGGAATTAGAGGGGGTAAAAAAACGCCAGCCCCCAACTTTAAGATATCAGAAAACGCCCAACGCCATTCGAAGGAGAATCGTTTGTACCCGTTTGTACCTCCGTTTAAATCGTTTGTTCCTAAAGGGTTAAGGAATTAGAGGGGGTAAAAAAACGCCAGCCCCCAACTTTAAGATATCAGAAAACGCCCAACGCCATTCGAAGGAGAATCGTTTGTACCCGTTTGTACCTCCGTTTAAATCGTTTGTTTCCTAAAGGGTTAAGGAATTAGAGGGGGTAAAAAACGCCAGCCCCCAACTTTAAGATATCAGAAAACGCCCGAACGCCATTCGAAGGAGAATCGTTTGTACCCGTTTGTACCTCCGTTTAAATCGTTTGTTTCTAAAGGGTTAAGGAATTAGAGGGGGTAAAAAAACGCCAGCCCCCAACTTTAAGATATCAGAAAACGCCCAACGCCATTCGAAGGAGAATCGTTTGTACCCGTTTGTACCTCCGTTTAAATCGTTTGTTTCTAAAGGGTTAAGGAATTAGAGGGGGTAAAAAAACGCCAGCCCCCAACTTTAAGATATCAGGAAAACGCCCAACGCCATTCGAAGGAGAATCGTTTGTACCCGTTTGTACCTCCGTTTAAATCGTTTGTTCCTAAAGGGTTAAGGAATTAGAGGGGGTAAAAAAACGCCAGCCCCCAACTTTAAGATATCAGGAAAACGCCCAACGCCATTCGAAGGAGAATCGTTTGTACCCGTTTGTACCTCCGTTTAAATCGTTTGTTCTAAAGGGTTAAGGAATTAGAGGGGAGTAAAAAAACGCCTGCCCCCAACTTTAAGATATCAGAAAACGCCCAACGCCATTTGAAGGAGAATCGTTTGTACCCGTTTGTACCTCCGTTTAAATCGTTTGTTCCTAAGGGTTAAGGAATTAGAGGGGGTAAAAAAACGCCAGTCCCCAACTTTAAGATATCAGAAAACGCCCAACGCCATTCGAAGGAGAATCGTTTGTACCCGTTTGTACCTCCGTTTAAATCGTTTGTTCTGAAGGGTTAAGGAGTTAGAGGGGGTGAAAAAAACGCCATGCCCCCAACTTTAAGATATCAGAAAACGCCCAACGCCATTCGAAGGAGAATCGTTTGTACCCGTTTGTACCTCCGTTTAAATCGTTTGTTCCTGAAGGGTTAAGGAGTTAGAGGGGGAGAAAAAAACGCCTGCCCCCAACTTTAAGATATCAGAAAACGCCCAACGCCATTCGAAGGAGAATCGTTTGTACCCGTTTGTACCTCCGTTTAAATCGTTTGTTTCTAAAGGGTTAAGGAATTAGAGGGGGTAAAAAAACGCCAGCCCCCAACTTTAAGATATCGGAAAACGCCCAACGCCATTCGAAGGAGAATCGTTTGTACCCGTTTGTACCTCCGTTTAAATCGTTTGTTCCTAAAGGGTTAAGGAATTAGAGGGGGTAAAAAAACGCCAGCCCCCAACTTTAAGATATCAGAAAACGCCCAACGCCATTCGAAGGAGAATTGTTTGTACCCGTTTGTACCTCCGTTTAAATCGTTTGTTTCTAAAGGGTTAAGGAGTTAGAGGGGGTGAAAAAAACGCCAGCGCCCAACTTTAAGATATTGGAAAACGCCCAACGCCATTCGAAGGAGAATCGTATGTACTCGTTTGTACTTCCGTTTAAATTGTTTGTTTCTAAAGGGTTAAGGAGTTAGAGGGGGTGAAAAAAACGCCAGCGCCCGACTTTAAGATATCAGAAAACGCCCAACGCCATTCGAAGGAGAATCGTATGTACCCGTTTGTACCTCCGTTTAAATCGTTTGTTTCTAAAAGGTTAAGGAGTTAGAGGGGGTGAAAAAAACGCCAGCCCCCAACTTTAAGATATCAGAAAACGCCCAACACCATTCGAAGGAGAATCGTTTGTACCCGTTTGTACCTCCGTTTAAGTCGTTTGTTCCTAAAGGGTTAAGGAATTAGAGGAGGTAAAAAAACGCCAGCCCCCAACTTTAAGATATCAGAAAACGCCCAACGCCATTCGAAGGAGAATCGTTTGTACCCGTTTGTACCTCCGTTTAAATCGTTTGTTTCTAAAGGGTTAAGGAATTAGAGGGGGTAAAAAAACGCCAGCCCCCAACTTTAAGATATACTGCCGCGGCGATGCTACACCTGTTGCTCCCAACTGCACTTTCGCGGACTTTTCACATTTCGGGTGCGTTCGCGGAACGCACTATTAGCGCTAAGAATAAACGTTCGCGCGACAGATTTTGTTCTAAATGCATCTAGAACAAAACCAAAGTTCAAAGCTTCGCATGACCATTATATTCAATTAATTATATGCACAATCGTGTAAAATACATTCGAAAGAAAGAGGAGCCATGCATCGGATGTAAATCGTTTTCCTACATGCAAGCGCTTGTAAAAAATTATCGCATAAAGCGCTAAATATTTCGAGAACGCAACAGCTCAAATGTCCCATAACGTGCATAACGTACTTAATTTTTTATTTTTCACAGGAAACCATTTCGAAGGATGGGTTGTGATTGTAATAGGTCAGAACCGGACTGCAGTGGGTACATAGCGTGTTACCCGTTGGAAATATTCGTGAACATGGCTATGTAGTTCAATGTATACGTCTTGTACGGCGCCAGTGGACGAGTTTCACTTAAAAAAACACGGACAAAATGTCCATTCTTTTTGATAAAACTTTTATCATGTGCAACACTGCATTCAGGATATTGCGTTTATATATGAATATTTAATAAAAAATATACAAAATTGTTACATTTATACAGAAGAATAATATAGAATTACAGTTTAAGGGTCGACAGGAGTCACGGCCGAACTCCGAATTGATATTGGAGACCTCGCGCGGTGACAATGCGAAACTTCGTTTCAGTGTTGCCAACGTCGAGAAAACACACACCATTGAATTGCTCACGCGGACGCACGGTAGAGAGACAAATGCTAAGACTGCGGCGTTGCCGCGTCTGTGCGGCGTTGCCGCGTGCTCCCCGCTTTAGCAATACGGCCAAGAAAATGCTTTCTGGCCGTCCGTAGCAGAAGGCAGTAACGTACCAAGGCTAACAAGCACCCGCTTTAGATGAATTTTGTGTTTTGCTGATGTATTTAGAAAATCCACAATAAACTAGAATGATTTATCAAAATGATTTTATATCAGCGGTGCACACGTAGTTTTGTTGTTAAAATTTTGCAGCAAATATTGAGATCCTGATGTATTTAAAAATTGGATGGATAATATTGTTGATTAAACACTCCGTTTTTTGTTCTTTTTTTTAATGTTATAAAACTTTATTTCACATTATACGAAAATATTTCACAATAAATTTTATCTCTGTAATATTATATGTAAGTTATATCACATATGTCATAATTATATATATACATATACTTATTGCAAAGTGTTCTCACAAAAAGTCATAGAAATAAATTTCATAGTGATATATCAAGTTTTTCTCATATAGGAAAATCATAGAGAAATATTTCTTATAGGAATATATTAAGTTGATATATCAAAATTTTTATGGATAAGTATTATCTTTTTCTTTTCTCGATCGAAAATGATCGAAATGAATTACTATTTTCCGCTCGAGTTTGTTTTGGCGTGGAATGGGGTAAATATAATTAGAGGCGTATTAAATTTCTTGAACATACGTATATCACAATGTTGGACATTGGAGGAAAAACCCGACAGGATGTTAAAAATCCTCCTACTGAACGCCATTATTGCACTTTACTGTACCAATACTGAAACATTCTTGCACCAGTAGCCACGCTCGTACGTTTCCCGATGCCGCGCAACGGTAATGGCTTTACCTCCGACCGGCGAGCCTCATCGGATTCCTATCGGATTTCTTTTCAGCCACCTTAATCGGATAACGAACGATACACGTCCTGGTAACTCTAATAATTGGTGCTTATCCGTCGTCTGGCTGACCTCTCCCGATGCCGACCATTGCGCACTCGGGTACGGAGTCACTATCTCCTTTTCTCGCGTTAAATTCCAAGCTCACAATTATCGTCCGAGAATGAGAATATAGCGAGAAGAATATGGAAAATGATGGTGCTCTATTATAGAGCTAATTTCGTTAATCTTGATTACAATTCTCGATACCTATATACGAGAACGATGAGTTCGTATAATCGCGGACGTAGAGAAATTTCTAAAAGCCAAAAAAAAGCTAACGTAGAAGGTATTCTTATTATAGGATATTGCATATAATATTATTAATTATATTATTATTGTTACGATACCATATTAATTTTAAACAAATGATAATTAAGAAGAAATTGTTCTCTTAAAATAAAAATGAGCAATGCGTCGTAAATAAAACAGTTAATAAAGGGAAAAAATTAATGGTTGATTAATCAGTATAAAGCAGTATTATCAATATCCATATTCTATTTTCTTGACACATGATCGTAACATTTATTAGCATACTTTCAAACGGTTTTGTTATATGAACAAAGATACCGCTGTACGCACAGCTCGACCGCAGAATGTGACTGAAAAACACAGACATTTTTCAAAACATTTGAAGACTATCTATGACAAGATATCTAGGGCTATGTTTCGATATTTATTGTCAGTGCTGAAAATCTAAAGCATATGTTACATTGCACTATAGATTTTTAGTACTGGCAGTGAATATCGGAACGATCGGAACGCAGCCAAGGTATAGAAAAGAGCCACTATAATGGTGTTTCGTTCCGAAGAATCGGTTAGTAGCCAGAGAGAGAGTTAAAATCTTTTTTTTTTTCCAAAAATGATTACCATACATTCTTATTCATTGTTCATGGAGTATCTTTTTTAACGGCAACCAGGACCATTCCGGATTTGCTCGAATCCCAATTTTCTGAGAGCTGATGATTTCTAGTCTGAGTTATATACTTTTTCAAGAGTTATATCCTTCACGCAGAGACGGATTCGAAATAGAATAGATCCATTGATCCTTCGCACTGCCGGCCGCGGCGTGACCGAAATCCGCACATACGCGCTTGCCTCATAAACCTACCTGCATACACACGAGCTGCATTCAGGGAGCATAATCGAGATATCTATCCCGGTGATAGACGAGCCAGATAGGAGTCGCGTCGTGAGTCAAGTGACAGGTGGGATAACAAATGTCTGCGCCGAGGCATCCAGCATGTATCTAAGCTTTGTCTCTGTCCATACAATCTCTAAGTGATAATTATTGCTCGGAGTGCGCGCCTATACGGATATGTGATTTAGATGTATCTAATCATAACACACACACATGGAATATATAAATGCTTGAACCATGTGGTCACATGATTCAAGCATTTGTTGATTGCAATTTGATGACTGAGAGAATTTAGGTAATATCATAGAAATAAATCGATCGTTTCGAAAATAAATCGAATCTTGAATACGTTACAAAAATGGTATAAATTTTTACCGATACCGTTTCAGTATAAATTTTTAGTATTTTGTTACCGATACCGCTTCAGTATGATACACGTCAAAATCTGAATTTTAAAAATAAAACGCGGAAATTTCGATATATTTTACATATTGCCAACTCAACGAAAATGATTATAGTTTTAACAAACTATATAATTCAGTTTTTTTATGTTACAAATTTTTTTACTTTTATTTTAATTTTAGCGTGACATAATCACGATGATACTAAGATAATAAAATCCTCATTATTCACATATCACAGTTAATTTTAGAATCTTTGTTCCTTGTAATTTTTTTATTTCTTGCATCAAATGTGAACACCATGTGATGCAAAATATTCTCACTAAAATGATAAACGGTCGATTGATTTTATAAACACTGTTGCTTTTCGTAAAACGTAGCATCAAGAAAATATTACGAAACTTGGTCGCGAGGTTGGACGAACTGCATCATTTATTTATGCGTGACATCGCAGACAGGACACCTTCTCGACTCTCTCCCGCGGTGTTGACGGAGACTGATTCGTTTATTATGCCATAAATGGCTCATACGTTATCTCTTACGGCTGCAGGCATAATAATAAGCAGAACATAATATGCATTATTTTGCAATGTTCCGACGCGCATCAAATTGCATTTGTATTTAAAACAAAGGAGAAGACATGAACAGATTTTCTCATTATAATTAATAACATTTATAATAAGTATGCGTACTGAATTAACTAATTGAGTTTAATCGTAACTTTATTGATTATTCTGTGATACTTAAATTTCTAAAAAAGTTTTACGAAATTTTTAACCGACCATAAATATATTATTGACCTTATTCTCGTCGTGTAGTATATAGTTCATTCTCTTGTACTATATATATGTATATATTATTGGAATAGTATAACGTTACATTACAAGAGATCCAATTATGACCCAGTTTCATTATGAAGCTCTATTATATATAAGTGACCTTGTTTCATTATAAAATTATATTAAAATATAATTTTATTATAGTGAATGTTCTCGTATAATTTTAAAGTAAGATAGTAGAATTTTCAATAGATGAAAATTTCTAAAATATTTATACGTAAAGCAATTAGAAATTTTATGTATTATTTTACATATTTTTTTGTTTGATTATATTTTGTTCTTTTATCGACTCTGTAATTTTTCGTGTAAAATATTTAAGTTACGATTAACGTGCAATTATCTTGGACATCTTAACTCCATCCGCTGCATCCTCGGTCTCGCAGGACGAACGGGACACCTGCTTCCTGGCCCCTTCTGGCGTTGACGTCGACAGATCCGTTTATTATACTGTACACTTGATCATCACACGGTCCCGCCAACCGTCCACCTTAACGCTTACCCACACCACTTGCTCGCGGAATCCTTGCAGCAAGCCACAACAAGGATATGTGCACGCGTGCCCGCACGCGTATACGAATTAATATCGTCAAGATTAGTGGGAGCGCCGACTAACTAACTGGCTGCTAGCAATTTGGATTACTCGCTTGACTACACCAGTTGTGGGGAGCCTTGCCATTAATTTTCCCGGTAGTCCAGAAATCGAAATACGCGCGTATATTAGAGGAAACAGGAAACACGACGGGATTTTCTGGGATCAGCCCATATTATCCTATGAGACATGCTCTCTCCGTTCCTAAAAATCATTATGCTAGTTGCGACGCTCGAATCTTGGTAGTGTGATTCAATTAGTCTAACTTGAAGCATAAATGCTATTTTCAAACAACAATTATTTGAACAGTAATTACAGTATTATTCTGATATACCTATTTTTTAAGTTTTACGCTTTAAGAATTACATATTCTATTGACTATTTCATAATGCATTGGCAATTGGCTTTCTTTATCTCTATCAATTAGCTTTCGAACTAATCAATTGTGTTAGAATATTGAATTAGAATCTTGAATGTACTTCGGCACACAGCAATCTGTTTTCAGAGACATTAATATTTTAAGGACTGGAAAGAACGGGTAAAAGATGATAATGGTGCTAAATACAAAATCAATTGCAGTATCCATTTCAATTACTGTCTTTACCGAGGTAATATGAAAAATCGGTGTACATACCGTCCCCTATGGAAGTCCAGAGGATTTAGGTTGATACCAATAAGGGTATATAAGGGTATAACATATTGCAAACGGCAATAAAAATCTCGATAAAGACCAGGGAAAAATTGCGACCGCCATATTTCCTGGAGCCTGAGCTGGCCGTTAAATTAAACTCTCAAATGTCTGCGCCGTCCCTAGCCATTTCTCAGCACTCGCTGCACCGTGCTTTGTTCTGCTTTGTCCCAAACATGGTTTGTTAAAACGAGCCTCCACGGGAACGATTGTATTACGAACGGAGGCTTATCGAGTCGATACTTGATTGTGCGAGATCAGCAACATCAAGTGTTATCGATTCCGGGCAATTGCGAACTTATTGCTCGAACCGGAGCAAAATGATCGGGCGGATTTATCGCAATAAGTTCAGCGACAAATAGGAACCTTATCGGCTGTAGGCTGGCCCTGCTACTCGTGCACGGCGAAGCGCACGGATAGACAGGAGCAGCAGGCCACCGTGCAAGGAAACAGAGTGGAAAGCGGCCGGAGCGGAGCGCCGCAAGCGGATCCTTGCGAGGGATATCATCCCGTGGGAGGAAGCCATCTTTTACGTGGCTGGAATATCAATGACGAACAGATAAAAGTATATCGCGATACTATCCAGCCAACAAATGCGTATTGGGAACCCAGGAATTTACATACGGGTACCTATAGGGCACCTTTTAAATTAGTTATACCATGGTAGTGGACGTTTCTGATGAGGCGCTGCAGATAGTAACTGCGGTTGCAGGGCTTTCCCCTTTTGTCAATATTTTATATCAAAAGAATTCGTAATGTGAATATATTTGTGATCGTGCATGTGAAATATGCATATAGGTATAATATCGAAGGTACACGTAAATATCATAAAACAAATTTTTGTATTTTATTAAATGTGTGCATATAGCTCTTTTGTGGAAAACAGCGTAATGTGTTTGCAAAAATCTTCGTTATTAATATAATAAACATAATTTTGGTAATATTGATAAAATGCAGCAGCAAGTGCTATAAGAAATAAATCACAACATAATATATAACTCTACAATTTTCAATATCAAATCTAGCCTTTTTTGGGGATGGCTATCTTTATATTGTGAAAAAGTTTACAATATATAAGTATCGTTTGCAATTAATTTCCATTACAACCAAACATTTCCTCGATTGTACGCTTTATTATTTTTGCAAGCAATTGAGCTTGTGAATTAAATTGCACCCGTTGGATAAATATCATAACTTTGAATTGCTATTATTTCGGGCTATATATGTATATGGAAGAGAAACTTTAGAACACCTTACACATATACATTTACATACTTATATATATATATATATATATATATACAATTATACATCTGTACATATACATATATATGGTATACATATATACACATTCCTGCACATTGCAGCGCGTATGTAATCTCGTAGCAAAAAGAGCTTCGTGTTTCTCGAGCAAACCGGATACACAAAAAGTCTCGCGGGAGTTGTGTCCTCTACACGTACGACTCTGCAAAATCCCACGTGACGCACCTGATTGCCTCAATTCGCCCAATTTTGCACCATCAGAGCGCAACTGGCACACTGCTAACGAGGCAAGATATAATTTGAAATACATTGCAAATCTTTGTTTATTTAAAAGAGTGCAATCAACTTATATAATACTGTAATCCTTATACAGATATTTAAAGAAATAACTAGTTAAAGATGCATAATTAGACATAATTAGTGCGTGATTATCTAGAAGAATTATCAGAAAACTTCCGACATTCTTGCTTGTTATTGTATATTTTCCCACGATTTTTTCTACTTTACTAAACTCGTGAAAGTATTCGTATCCACTTAAAATTTGCCGTATAAAATTTGTGTCGTTCTAAAATACCCGATATTTTGGTCTAAGTTGCAGTTTGGTTGCATTGCTCGTGATTGCATCTCTCGGGATTGCTGAGAAATCGCAGGTCTCGGGTTTATCACAGCGATATCCGCCCTGCCCACCACGTCGTCTTCTTATGTAGTTCTCGGTTACGCCATTTCCGCCACCGAGAGACGTTTCTCCCGCTCAGATAACTATCATGATCGACAATACAAGGACTAGATCTTATCGAGGCCTCGATCCATCCTCGATCCTTAAAGACTATCGCAAATCGATGCCGATCTCGGCAAACTATCTTCTCAGTGCCGGAAATCCGGAAACCAATGTGCGGACGAAGAAGAACTTTTATCGAATGCGAAATCAATGCGTGAGTGATTGCATCGAGTCACATGTTTTATTCTTCTCAAGTTTTACGAGTAGTCTTTGACAAATGAAGACGATCGTAAGTCACTCGACGTTTCTTGAATTGTTATTGATTTCAATTGTCATTGATCTCAATCACACAATAGCGAAAATAAATTTACTGCACTGAAAAAAAGATTCGGTAATAATTATCTAGCCTGGATCACAGTTACTAAGTGCTTTAGGTCCGGTTGCACCAACGTCACATAACATTTAACCTTAGCTTAACTTCACTCACTAGCCTAACTCCTCTTTCTAACTGTTCTCTGAGAGGCGAAGAGTGAGTTAAGCTAAGATTAAATGTTATGCAACGTTGGTGCAACCGAATAATGATATATTGTCAATAAACAATTATTAGCTCGAATTAAGATTGCAAAATATATAGGTATAAATTGACTTACCAAAATATCGAAGATTATTTAGTATTAGGACACAGGGCAGTTACCTTATCTATTCTCTATAAATGTTGACCACCATGAGAAACATCTTGGAAACAACATCTCCGTTTGATCTTCGTCCAAATCAAATCTGAGCATATCTCTCATAGGAGAATGTATGGGAGAGGTATTTCGAATAGAAAGGTTCGCGTATCGCAAAGGGATCTCTCTCTCTCTCTCTTCGATCGTTTCGACGCAGCTGATTGTGATCGAGCCGGGTTCCTTAGAGACTCGGCTTTGTTCTCGGTCTAATCATAGAATTTACGTTGCTTGATCGGTCAAAGGTAGCACTGCGGTTCCCAGTGCACACTCGCGCTCACTCGCACACCTGAGTCCGACGAAGTACCCGGTATCGCTGATGCTGTTTGCACCTCACAGCGACGCCCACTTGATATCAAAGGTCAAGCATTCTGTATAGCATGGCCGCGAGATAACCGTGGGTATAACTCAGTCTTATCTTCCTTCGTTAAACCCGATTTACGCATGCTAGTAGGCGGGCCGAGTCTCGGACAATAACACCTTTGGATCTATCGTGCTCGAGACTTGGCGAGTGAAGTGCTCACTACAATCTTCAATCAGAAGGTATTTTTTAATATGTTAAATTTCCCGAGCAAATATTCAAACAAAACTCAATTTATGTACTATATATCTTTGGAAGACTGAAATACATTCTTTTATTAAATTTGCTGTTAAATTTTTAACAATTTAACAAGTTTTTTAAAATTTCTTTAAGTCATAAAATGAAATGTTTTTAACTAAAACACATCTCCACTCAAACAATGTTTGTAATGTAATGTTTTATCGTTGAACTGCCAATTGAACTTTTTTAATTAGAACTTGAATAAATTGCTGCGGCCCTCTTTGTCGCGATCGGTCACTTCACGTACTCCACTTTGACAAATCCGTAACCCAATTCCATAACTTTATTCAACCTTTGTTACAAAATTGTGTATGAGCAGAAATATTAAAACTCTTTTTGTATTTTACCTCGGAACGCGGATAAATTCCATGCATAACGCGAATGCAAATGTTCCCTTGGTCAACATCACTACGTCTTTATTTCTCAGCAGGTATGTGCGTTGAAATACTTTGCGCGTCATAAACCGCATATTCTATC
The DNA here is from genome assembly GCF_030848795.1 of Temnothorax nylanderi. Taxonomy (NCBI): domain Eukaryota; kingdom Metazoa; phylum Arthropoda; class Insecta; order Hymenoptera; family Formicidae; genus Temnothorax; species Temnothorax nylanderi. The sequence continues at coordinate 201,535 of NW_027249380.1, read as the reverse complement.
GATGAAACTTATTTCTGCCGTGTAACTATGGTGGAAAAGTCTTATCCAAAGCAAATTTCATTATTTAACATTAAATCCCCGCATTCATTTTTTTGGTGACATTAGGATTTATCGCATATTATATAATATTTTTAGAATATTATTTAAAGTTAACTGGAGAATAATTAATTTAGAAATAATTCGTTGAGATTGCATATATATAGTATTTCATCGGTTTTAAATACTTCAAAGTAAACATAACAATTTAATTGTACGATAAATTAGAGTTATAAAATTAGTATTAAAAGAATATAATATGTATATAAACATAATAGTGATGATATTTCTAAATAAAATTATTAAGTGTTAATTTAAAAAATTGCTTTTGTTTTTAATGTAACCGTTATATAATATACGAAAAATATTTGTGAGAGAAAAGAAAGAGAAAGAGAGAGAGAAGTATTGCTCTACTTCTTTCATCCGTAGGATTCATTATTTTAAAACACATATTTCATGATTTTAAAAGACATATTTCAACATTTTAAAAGAGACATATTTTTAACAAAAATTCCACTTTTTCTTTCTGTAATTGATCACGTTTTCCAATTGAATTTTTTCCCAATTCAATTTATTTCTAGAAACAATAGACTGCAATAATTGGTAAATTCAACTGAAAAGCTCTTTTCTGCACGTTCTTTTAATGGAAGATTTATTGAAATTGCAGTAGAGAAGAAAGCTTCATTCGATCACGATTTGTTTTCTTATAAAGTGAAATTTTTTGCATCTTTTGAAATTTCATGAAATTATCCACCGTAGTCTGAGAATTTCCATCTTTCTGAAAGGAATACGGTGGCTATTCTGATTTATCTCCACTGCCATGATCGACTAACAGACACGGTGTCGTAATCCACTGATTCAGCGTTTCGTCTAGCGCTCTTCTTACCTCGAAGTATCCCATTTCGGAAAAAAGTGGCAGATATCATCAGTCAGTATCACCATCAGACGATCCGCATCCTCATGAAGAAATCGATTTCCGGGACTGGAACAAAAAATGTTGACAGCAGCCAGTACTATAATCGATGAGAATTCAGGAATTGTTCTATAATCGGATATATCTTTACTCGCGACGACCACCGAGCTGGCTCGATTTTAGAGAAGTGATATTGATTCGGATCGCGTCGAAATTAGTTGCATTCGTATCGGGCGCGGAAAAGCACACACAGGGGTTCTGAGGCAGAAACGAGCATTAGCTCTCAAACATGTCCGCGGTAGATTTCCCCGCGGACACTAATCACGCATTGGCATCGAGGTATTAGCCGTGAGCTCATGGGACAGATAGCGCAGGTTTCCGGTTACCGATCAGTCAACCATATACGGTGCATCTCATGGTTTTCTTTCTCGCTTAAAAAAAATTATTTGTGCCGTCCTACTTTCGTCGATGAAATTTTTTTTAAAAATTGTGACCCAAAGATTTAATTTGAAAATATTCTATTTTTAACTTCCAATGTGCGAACGGTTATAATGGGTATAAAAATTGACTCCCTCTTCACAATCCCTCGTGTCCCGTGCAGTCTTTTGGCACTGCAATGCCCTCCGTAGCTCTCAGAAATACGTATGGGGCATGCATAATTCGCGTCCCGAACGACTCGAGCGTTTCACGCGACGAGTGTCGCGCGGATATAATCCGGAGTCCAATTAGCGATAATTACGGCGTGAATTTGGAATTCCTAATGGTAGGTATCCCCGTTAGTTCGTTCGTTCGTTCGTTTGCGCTCACCGTAATTTTTGCAGACGGCGTAATTCGCGCCGGCGCAAATTAAATTCGCACCTCGCTCATAATGCTGACGATTCGTTCGTTTACGCGAACCGAAGGATTTTTAGTTATGCTTCTTTTCTCGATGTCGTGTCCGTCGTTTCTTGGCATTTTCTCCAGCCGCAATCGTAATCATGGAAAACGGCTATTTTGTCGCGTTTCAGTGTAAAACTCAAGCTAATTTTCTGCTTCGGCATGATTCGGGCGTCACTATTCCAAGTTCTCTTCAGCGTTGGAGGCAGGGAACGGCGGAGAATTAGCGTATAAATTGGTTAATAATTCGGCGCATTGGTTTACAATCTATATCGTGTTGGCATTAGCATTAAACCCGCTAACAATGATTATTTTGTTCAACCCTATGAATAATTCTCTTCGATTCGCGTATACGTGGTTGACATTAAACGTGCAGCTATTCATATCGCATATTTCGTATTGCATATTTGGTGTCGCATATTTCTTTTGTGATCTGGTTATCCCAGGTCTTTAACTTTCTCCTTAATTTTATCTTCTAATAACTATGAGTAAGCTTTTTGCAACTGTAATGATGGATAATATCTTAATTTTTTTTAAATGTCGATATGACGAACTAATCACTTCGTAGTAATCGCCACACATATTATACTCATCGTAGTAAACATCTGAATACAAAGGAACGTTGCGAATATATTTCCGTTGTTATTTATTATGTATTATTCCGAGATATTGAAGCAGTGTCTCGATTTAACAATGACGCTTGCTTCGGCCAAGTTCTCGTTCTGTAAAATGACCCGACAAAGCTCTGTTACTCTGAATAAAACATGTCGTTTAAACTAATTCAGGAAATTACACCGGTTTGCGACTCGACACAGTCGTGGAAACTATCGCCATTCGGACCATGTTGCGGGTACACTTGGGAATAGGTACCGGGGCGCGCTACCGTACAGTTTAATAATTTACTTATTAATTATTAATCTCAATTCGCGTACGACGCGTATGGGGCAATCGCGACAATTACATTTGTGTCTCACGCGCGCATTGGTTCTGGCAAGTTATGGAAATTATTTCATTCTTTGTTTCATACATTGCTATTATTTCTTTTTACTTGTTTATTATAATATTTACAATATTCTCTTATCTCTATTATAGCATTGTTATCATCACTGCAACAATCAATTCAAGGTAAAGTTCAAATTCTGGTCCAAGTCCAATTACAGGCTCTAATTTTAATCGAATAATATAATTGAAATAAATTATTAAACACAATTAAAAAGTGTGATATCATTATGAAATAGTGGTACATTACGTTATCACACTCCTCGGTAACGTTGGTGACCGATAGTTTTAATAATCAGAAAAATGTGTTTTACATATATCTTCAAAATCGATTGAGAAAGGGGACAAAATAATTCGCCAGTGATAATGTGGGGGCAGACGTGGATTGACGTTAGCACCTTGACGAACGAGGTCATTTGTAGACACGGGCATTACAACGGCCCGATCGATGGGCGGCGAAGGGATGCATGGGGGCAGTTTGCAGGCGGTGATTTAAAGGTCTATGGAGCGATGATGCCTTAAGATTACTTACTCGCCGGAACATAATTTCCCGGCTCCCGGCTGCGTCTTCATGACGTAATTTACGGAAACTTGCTGGCAACATGTTAAGAATGTCACTTCCCTCGCTCTAGCATGCACGCGAGGAGCTTAATCTTATTCGGGATAAAACAACTTTGATTTCCGAATTTCCGAATTACTTTTAGTGAAAGATTAATCCTTGTTATTACTTCTTAACGTCTGCATGTCTAATTGATTAATTCATATTGAAGAAACAAATACGAAATAAAAACGAAAAATGAGTTTTATGTAATTGATTTTCCGTTTATTTTCATCTTTTTCGATCTTTTCGTATAATTATTCCATTGTCAATTATTTCCCTCTGCTAGCAAAGATTCCCTCTGTACAATCTCGTGTTACGTGGGGGGCTCAAAATGAAATATTATATGCAACTGTGCCTGAAGCAAAACTCCTTTTTTGATTAGGCAAACTTAATAACGTTGGCTCCAACATTCCGCTATGTATCGGGTTGCACGATTCGCAATTATGCATTCATCGCGGTACCATGCGTTATTCAATGCGATATTGAATATCACGTTACCAAACAAAACATTGCGGAATATCGGGATTTCTCCGAGTAATTGGAAGGCTTGTTACCGAAACTATTACCGCGATCGCATTATAATTACACCCTCTGTGCTCAGTGCCGCGTTGCAGGTTTATCATAATTTCGTATACACCGTAAATAGGAAACCTGTTAATTGAACCTGACCGTTATTAACTTGCGTTGCCACTAACTTTGCGATACCTTAATTATCCTTAATACTGTTTGCTTACTGCTTTACAAAAAGAGTCTTGGATACGTTTTGGAAAATGAATTTGAAAATTCTAATCGCAGTTGACGCAATTAACGACATTGTCTTGCATATGTGACAATTATTCCAGAAAATTTCAATAACTTTGGTTTTAGAAACCTTCGGATGTTTGCTTACGTAGATCTTAGATTTCTAAACTTATTTATAGTTTCGTCAAACTTTTATCTTACAATGACTTAATTTTTTATAGATTTTGTTTATATATATAGGATAAGGAGAGGCTATTTGAGTCAGTAAAAGAAAAAATCGAATATAAAATTTTCAAAATAAGGAGAGGCTTTTTCAGCATGGGGCTTTTCGGTTTTTCGAAGCTTTTAGGCTTTTTAGCTTTTTGTCTTGAAAATTTTACATCAGATTTTTTACTTTTACTCAAATAGTCCCTTCTTCCCCTACATTGACTCCAATTTTACTATAAATTTCTCACTATTAAATTACATTTTTTCATAGTTTAATTACTTATCTTTATATGTATGTAATTTATGTATATATATTTTTCACAAATTTTTGAAATTGAAATTACATAAACCGATAAATCTTGATTTCATAGAATTTTTATACCACAAATTTTTAATAACGCAATTTCCTTAATGCGATATTCAAATCTCTACAAATCTTTGATTTCATGGAATCTGACTATAGATTTATACATTATTTATACGCCATACTATCTTTCAACTTCTATTTGACAGAGCATTCGGCCATCCTTATTTCGTCTATAGATAAACTAATGATTCATTTGAGACGTTAGAGATACCAAAGAAGAACGCGGGTCGAGTATACGATGCTAGTTGAGAAAGAGGCGGGGATCGAACTTTTGGCAACTCGTAACTATCGACCGGTTGAAGCTTGGATGGTGTCCAGCTTCGACAACCGGGGGATACGGAAGACCCTTGATGAGGTCCCCGAGAGTCGACTTCACTCTTTCCCCTCCGATCGTCTTCCATATCGAACCTGTCACCGTTTGCACGAACTCTGCGACCATTCGTGTCTATCATAGTTTCTTGTTGGTAGCCACATTGAGTATGATGACCCGAAGTGCGGAACTTTTCATTCGCTTACTGCCAGAAAGTAGCGTTGTAGTTTGATAACTTTGTAATTTTTATTTTTTTGATATATTGTGAAATTTTTATGTCAGTTTAGTCATAATGTGGATAAAAGTTTTCACAATTAGTCTGTCAATAATCGAAATAAATTTTCCTTCGTGAAATTGACTGACAAAGGACAGTACTAATACTGGTCTTAATAATAAATCTCCAAAGAAAAGCTTAGCTGATGTAAGAAACCATTCTTAACATTTTTTATTAGCGAAATGATCAATTAATTTAATACTTTTCCTAGACTCAACTAACCAAAATCATCAATTTTCTGTTACAGGATGTTGCTTTGTAACCTTTTACACTAGAAAAGCTGCTTTGGCAGCGCAGAACGCTCTTCATAACGTCAAGACCTTCAGTGGGGTAAGTGAACATGACGTAATAATTAACTTGATGTTCGACTGCGATAAATATATGCGTGTATGCGAGTTTCTTCAAAATTTAAATTAAAAAATGGAATTAATTTGATAAAATTGGCAACACATTTTTAACTGTCAAAACTTTGTGCAGTAAATTAATTCCAAATATATTACAAAGAACTGCAATGATTATTTTGCGATGTGAGTGAATATTATAAAATTATATTATGCAGTAGTATATTATGATATTATGCTACCTGCATTATGGACATGCGCGATGGCTTCTGGATGATTATCTTTCAAACCAAACGCAAGTTAGTCACCTCTGATCACAAATCACGGTTGTTGCTGCATGTATCAACATTGTTATCTATAGAAATGTTTAGATAGCTTCAACATATGCCGAGTGCCGAATCAATTGCCAGATGCATCCGCTTAGCCGAATAATGAACGTTTACGCAGATAATTATCCGAGTGCCGATGATTGACCGAATAATGAATATTAATATGGTTGATCGTTCGAATAAATTATTCAAATCAATGTGGCAGGCTCGATGAATCTTGGAGTAATCATCGATACAAACGAGCGGTGCGTCGCGGTCGCAAACAACATCGATTCATACTACTAGAATCATGTCCTTCGAGCAATCGACTCCTTTCTTAATTGCGGAACGAAGTAGTACAATTGCTTTAATATTACAAACTTATCAGAAATCGAGGATGTTATGACTCTATGGAATCTTAATTAAATAAAAAATGCAAAATTATATTATTGATGGAAGGAAAAGCATATTTATAACTGTTATTCTTCTCTTTCCATCAGTTTTACGTGTGATAAAAACAAACTATTAGAGTTGCAAAAAAAGATTAGTAAGTAAATTAATATAAAATTGTATGTGTTTATACTAAATAATCGTTATTTATCATTAAAATGCTATTATATATAAGAACTGGTAATACTATAACATTTGTAAAGCTAGGAAATTTATGCACGTTATCAACTGCAAAATGAGTGCTGGAGTTTAACAAAGTCTGGGATTAAAAATGGCGATTTTAAATTAAACTGTGTACAGAAGGGCCGTAGTGTATACGAATGAGGAAATTTGAACAATCTTCTCGTTGGCGCTAATTGATTTAACTGGAGCAGGGATTAGAGAAAATTTCAAATGACGCATTTTTAAGCTTCTCTGTCTCTCTTTCGAATATCCGAGGGTAGGAGGCTCCATTATAAAGCTCTCGATCCTCTTTTCGATTCGAGATAACGCCGTCCTCGCCCGCGCTTGGAAAAATATTCCGTCATCAGAAAAGCAGCTTTCCTTTCTTCAGGTTTGGCGTCCCGTCGATTACAGGCGACCGGGGGGCCGAAGATATCGTTGGAAGTGAGCCTGTACGATAATTACAGTTTCCCTGGAAACTTTCGATGCAATTACGAGACGTCATTATGAGCATTTAACCGAGCAGGCCTGGCAATTCCGTCCTTCCTATCCTCCCCTCTTCCGGCCTGTAGCTCTCATACACGCGTGCTTATGCCTGAATTTACGAGAATAATTATTATCGATCGAAAGAGCGAAAGGGCGTGCTGAATGTGCGACGATCCCTGCAAAGCCGCGTGCGGATCGTTAATAATACTCGATATGTTAAATGTGGCTGAACCGCAATAAATTGCATCAATTACATATGATGTTCCAATATATTAAATTTATGAAAATCTTCCTTTCTATTAACAACATGAATTTAACAACACACCGCAGTTGTCCCTTTAATTATGTATTTATGTAAATTACATAATCCTAAGGGTCTTTCCACATAATTCATTTAAGTCTGCCATGAGAATAATCTTTTTACTATTTTTTTTTTAATAATAAACGTTTATATTGCGTAAACTTTATTATATTGCTTTACAGTATAGTAGTAGTTACAATTTAAGCTTGATTCCTGTGATTACTGTTATATTTCACGTTAATATTGCTTTCTGAAAATATTAAAAATATTTTTAGAAAAAGTTAATAGAATGTTTTATTAATTACGAGAATAATAAATCACTGCGCTTTAGAAAGTAAAACTCTTGTAAAACCACGACTGCGTATCTGAACTTCCATATATTTCACACCCATTAAATCCATTCTTTGCACGCGAGCAGCATTGAACTTGCGAATAATTTAAAGTCATGCCACGTGTCTTGTAAAATTTATTCAAGAAAAAAAAAGCTTTATCGATCCATCGAGCGAAGCGAAACAACAAGCTTTTCTTACGCATCGTGCGGCGGCAGCATCATCTTGGCATCGCTTCAGGCACCTTTTCTTCTGCAGGGATGACTGATCCGCACAGTCATTTAGCTTTAGTAGTTTAGTGAACCCACATACTCGAGCTCAATACATTGCGGATACATATACAGCCTATTATGTATACGTGCTTTTATGACTAATAGCACAGTAAATAGTTGAAAAAAGTCGAAGCAAAATTTAATCTTTCTTAAGAAAAAGAAAAATGATCAGAATAAGACTAAAACTCATATAAATTCATATGTTGATAAATAATTATAATCAATAGAGCGAAATAGCACAAACTGAAGTTTACTTTTTTCTTTTTTATCCATCTATATCTAAAAAAGAGATGTAAAGTCGATACTCGAATCTATCGAAGTTTATTGTTGTCGCTTTTCCGCGATGCCGATTGGTTCTCTCGCTGTGCTTACTTCATTTGCAGCTGTTATCGTATATTTTGACAGTTGTGTGTATCAAGAAGTTAATAGTGTAATAGTAATAGCATAATGTTAAAGCTAAATAGCGCGCGCGAAGCGCGCGTCTGTGGTGTCTAGTATTCTTAAAAAATAGACATCTTTTTACATTCAAGCATTACAGAGTACAGTAATAGCTGCAAATGCACAATCACAATAGCTATTTTAATGCACTATCACAGCATTAAAATCGCCATGAAACTAACAGTATGCTATTTCTGCTGCATGTAGTGTCATAATATTTTTATAATGTACCCATTTTATAAATTTCTTTTTTGTTTCTTAAAAAAACTAACTTGCATACTACTTAAATTTTCGCCCAATAGACATTTTCTTTTAACATTAGCAACATAATATGTAATATTAATTTTCAAGTACATAATGCTCTTATTAGTACATAAAGAACGTAGCGTCATTTAAATTTAAATCTTGGAATAATGAAGGAAAGAAGAAAAAGGAACATTTATAATAAGCTGTAAGAGATGTACAAAGAACACTGTTGGAAAACGATAATTTATTTATTATCTGACATTACTCGTTCAGTTTACTCAATGTACATCTACAATACTCCTTACCGGTCTACTCACGAAAGTAAAAAGCGACAGGCTCTCCACTCGACTTTTTCCTCGCTTCCAAAGAAGGTCGCGTGCCATGAAAGAGGTTGAATCTGAGACTCTTATGCCGGCTATTAATTAAGGGGGTTAAATAGCCGGAAGTCGAGCAGTTGCTCTTCGAGAAAGAGCGTGCGGCGGGCAATGTTCAATCGGGAATAGAGTGATAGAAAACAAATCTGGAGCGCGGGGTTTCTCTGATGTAGAGAAAGGGAGGAAAGAAGAAGAAGAAAGTGGAACGTCCTTGAACGACGTATAAAAAGAAGGAAAGTAGAGAGGAGAGAGAGAGAGAGAGAGAACAAGAAAAAGAGAGAAAATGGAAAGGAAGGGGAAGGAAGGATAAGAAGGAAGAGGAAGAGGAAAGGTGAATTGCAGAACGACATTTTCGCAATGAAAAGGGTTGACTGAGTATAAGTGGGTAGCTGAAAGGAGCAAGAGTCGAAAGAGGCGGCGGAAAACGAGGAGGACGCTCAGGGGATTGCAAACTCCGAAGAACGGGGGGAGGGAGTAAGAAGACGGGGACGGGGGTAGCAGCGGTATAGGCGGGAGAGGGTAGATAGAAGGCGAATAGAGAACGGCTTGTGCATTTGAAGGAGTTTAGCTTTTCTCGTATCAGATTTCGTTTCCACGAGTGGCGTCGAGTTGAGAGGTCTGTGTTGGCTCGGAGAAATGACTCGAGAGCCCGAAACCTTTCCCCTCTCTTTCTCTCTCTCCCTCATTCTCTTTCTCCTCTCACCGCCGACTCCTTTAGTCACCCTTTTGCAACCTTCCCACTCTAAGCCGAGTACACCAATGCGTTTCAATGCTATTTGGTGTCCAACGGCAGATTTACTTCGTATGGGAATCAGCGAGAGATCCTGTTGTTCCACACGCACGATTCGCGCGCGGATCGATTTCTACTATCGCGATAGTTTGAGGCACGATGGTTTACAATTTCAGACTGAAATTATCTATCTATTGCATGGCGTTCAAAATAGTATTCAAATATCACATTGTGATATAAAATAGCTCGAATATCATATCGCATTCAGAAAGGTATGTTTTATTATCCATTGTAAAAATCCTCGTCTATTTTCGTTCTCTCAATGCGGGAATCTACTTCATATATCGCCAAAATTCGTTAAAAAAAACGTTGCGTGCTATTTTTCCGTTGCCAATGAAAATTTTTCTCGTGCGTGTAAATCAACGTCGCACGAGGGGGGGAAAAAAAAGGTATTTGCGTCTATAATTGAAATAGCGGAGTATCCCGTGGCGATTTTGCGGCAAAGAAGGGGGAAGAGCGCGTCTGGCTCGCAGCCGCGAAATTGGCGGAAAACCGTGGCGAATTTACAAGCATGCATACCGCGCTCGCAACAATGCGTAATATTATTAAAGCGCGGCGGGACGAGAGATATTGGAGCGTTAGTAGGCGAGATACAAATGGAAAATGAAACCATTATACGGCGAGTGCTTCGGCGCGATCGATGAATGCGCGCAAATGGCGAGCAGAAAATTCCTCGTAATCGATCACCCGTCAGTTCTTTTGAAAGATCTATATATGATGTTGTATAACGCAAGCTTACAATTAAGAATGAGAAATATTGTAAATTTCACATATATATAGACATAGGGAAGGAAATTCTTTTTTAACACGTCGGTCACTGCATTTGAATAAACGTCATTTTTATTTAGTTTTAATGTATTTCTAGCGTTATACTAATTTTATAGGTTGGACTTTATTCAATTTAGATAAAGTTATTACAGAAGGAAACGTCGATGTAAAATTAAATTTTTCTTTGAAAATTTAATAGATTGAAGGCAAGACATTGGAAAAATGTCACAAGAATACTAAATCTTTCAAATAACGAGAGAGATATGCAAATCCAAAAATGTTGAAAATATTAGATAATATAAATGTAAATATTAATGTAACAGACATATCTAGAAAATTTTCGAATATTAATATAATGTAATATACGTTAAAATATTTGGCCGACTTAAGACTAAATAATACGTGTCCTTCTATTAATTTCTACAAACATTGAAAATAGCTTTGCCTCCAAAAAACCTAAATAAAAAATAAGCTGAGAGGAACTATCGAGATCAGGATGGAAAAAGATGAAAAAGACATCCAGGTCGGTGGCGGAAACGAAAGTAGCCTTCCTTCCTTATTCGACGCCGGCCAGTCTCGTTTCCGTGGTAGGCTCTATAAAATATTCAGGTTAACCCTGAAGTCAGTTGGCGGACATTAACGATCAATATCGATGGAATGTCTACTGAATGTCTCTACTGAAATTCGAAATGCACCGACTATGTCTCTGGTGCTCTGAAAGAGCCTGAGAGAAGAACAAAGATGAAGCGAGAGGGAAATTCGATAAACCGCTATGACACACTCGATAATTCACGTTAATAATACAGTCCATTCACTCGATTGCACATATGCAGATATATGCATGATGCGTGCGCAGCTGTATTGTCGCGATAACGCGATAAGTCACACCGTGACACTTTCCGTAAAATAACGATAATCGATGCAGTCTTTACGCGAGCGAGTATTGTGGTAACTTCGCTTATTTCGCGACGCCTACCAGTGAGGCAATCTTCCAATATCGATATCGTGTACTGTATATTACTTCGTGGAAACGAATAATTAAATTGGACGATCTTATATTAATCCATTAAAGCAACGAAAAATAAATGAGAAAAAATATGATTGAATAGTCACCTTAATCTCCATAAAATTTTTATCAAGATTGTACTTTATCGTGTGCAGTTAGAAGCAGCTCAAAAATAAGCTCATTTATATTTGTCATTACAATGAAACGACTCTAAGAAATAAAAAAATAACTAATTAGTGTATTATTTATCAATCGCGAGTATTGCGTGTGTAACAATGTTAAGTTTTAATGTTTTTCCATTCGTATGATTCAATAAAGAAAACGGATAATTTTAAAATCAATTTATATATAAGAATTTATAAGAAAACCGGTTTTATAAAATTTCTCATGCCTACTTTATTATTATATGAGGCTATAAAATAAGTTTTAATAAATAAATGCACTTTACTGGTATTAACCAAATATACAATGGCTATAATAAAATATAAGACGTATATAATTTTCTTTCTACACATTTACACATAATTAGCATTAGAAATCCTGGCCTATAAAAAATCTTTATTTTAAATATTATTTTATATGTATAAAAATCGTTAAATTTAGGTTGGCATTGTAAAATATATTATATTAGAGAGAATACAATGTGTTTACGTAATATAAAAATTGAATACTGTATTTTCCGAAGTTTAAAGTTACAAGTGCAAACTGCAGATAACGAAAAACATATCTCACGCATTATTAACGAATATCAAGCATAAATTATCATCCAATTTCAGTTAATAAACAGCGGCAATTTAATCGTCAGTTTTTGATTTATTGACACATGGATTTCATCGGATATGCGATTTAATGAAGCGCGACTACCGGGCTATTAAATCGGATGTTTACTGTATGCAATCGATATATTTCAATTGAAATAATATGACTTTGTGGCTATGGTACAAGCAGGACAGACTTAAGTATTGGCGAATGCCCAGCAGGTGTCCAAAAATAAATCACTGATGTCCGCGTAAAGTGACAGGGACACAGTCTGTTTCTCTGTCTTTTTTTTTTTTGTTCGATGCCTTAAAGATGAAGGAGAAGAGCGAACGAAAGATGACAACAGACGCGAACGAAAGAAGGCTTGACCCATATTTCCGCTTTAAATAACATTAATGGTTTCAGTCAGTTGGTTTCTCAATCGTTTTACTCGTCATGCATTTCCATGCCAAGAAATTGATTTCTATTATCGACTGACATCTGCTATATATATTCACCAGTAAACGTAAAAGAAACATGTAAATATTTAATATTACTTTAACCGAATTTTGAGTTAGGGCTTAATTAAAACAATGTTTTGTATTGAGAATCAAAAAGTCTTAGTAAAATGAATTGTAAATTTCCATCAGTTGTCGTTAAGGATTGTAATTACATAATTGTCACAATTGCAAAATCTACAACTGAAAGAAAGTCCGAAAGCATGAATTTGTTGAAAATGGATACTCTTTGTTGCCGTACATCGATACATCATATTACGGCATTCTATGAATTTAATTAATTGAAAAAAAGAACCAAGAATCTTATACGTATCGTACAAGTTGAGAAATATATAGCGATATAATGACGTGATCGTGTCGCTCGATAATCTGCAGGAGGAAAATTGAATCGTAAAACGTAGTACCTAACGCATCCAGAACGAGGATACGTGAGATGCGTAAACGCGAAAAAGTCATAAACTGAATAGTTAACTTCTCTCCTGGCCTGCTCTTTATATCTTTCCGTCGCATTCGGTCACGCCTTCGAGAGAAAGCACAAGAGTTATGGCAGGCCGAGCGTGTATAATTTGTCGCCAATTAAACGGTCTATCTCTCGCGCCTTTTCTCTCATTCTTACTCTCGCAGTCTTTCTGCGACGCCGAACGCAATTGTTGGCTCAGAAAAACGGAGTCATCGACCGTCTGATGCGGGCGCGAAGAACCGGAAGCGCTTCCACTTCGCAGAGGCGAATGTCGTAATCGCATAACGACATCGTATGATTCTCCGAGGCGCTAACGAACACCCTCTATACTCCAACCCTCGACCCGCCATTACCCTGTACACGCTGCAGTAACAAAAAATAATGGACGTCATTATCGGTCCGAGATAATGGTCGCGGATGAAGAGGTGAAGGGGAGGAGGGGGAGGAGGAGGAGAAGCGAAACGACGATCGACGGATGGATGTGAGGAAAAAAGAAAATGCCGATCGGCGAAAACGCCCATGCCAACGACAATCGCGCTGTTCCGAGGATCGTTTCGATTTTTTGCTGAACTGCGTTCGAGCTCGTCATGAAATTTTCGCTTAACATCGAGTTGGACGAAGAAAAGAGAAGCGTCTGTGATTGTCAGACTCTGAGATGCATTAAAATAGACCAGGCTATCTCTTAAACACTACTGGCATAATATCCAGAGACTATAAAAAAATTATTTGTCTATTAAAGATACTTAGTTTATTGCGCATTTCTGATATAATTCTGATATACAAAATATACTTGATATAATCACTTCTGGGCATAATCATATCTCAATTAAAAATTTATATAAATTTTAACAATTTTTTTATGCGATTAATTTCTTGAATATATGTATATTCACATAATACAGTATATTCGAATGATGTAAAAAAGATACCTCGTTAAAATAAATAGTATTTTTGTATGATTAAACGCTAAATATAATATAATCAACAAACAATCTTATAGAATAACGGAAAGGACATAATAAAATAGATACACGGAAAAAAAAGATTAGCTACTATAGCTAAAATAAGTCGTAATATATGGATAACTAACATTTTTTGCAGCGAGAACAAAAGGTTTTGCTACTATTGCTAAACTTTAGCTCTCGCTGCAAAAAATATAGCTCTTGCTGCAAAAAAATTAGTTATCCCTATTTTACGACTAAATTTAGCTAAATTTTTTTCCGTGTAATAGATAGAATAAATGACTTATCATAAAATGCAGGATACTAAAAAGTAGCAGGAAAGAGCAGAAATGTAGGAAAGAATAATGCTTACCTAAAATTTTTAAAGCATTTTTGTGTATATTTAAGAACTAAATACATGTCACATTGCAACCTACTTTTCGATAACAATTTTCGTTCCATCAAATAACTTGCACCCAATGCCTGTACCGGCGAAACGGGGAAAATTATACGTTTAAGAGTTGATTGTCGGTATTTGTCATGGAAGCTGGCAACGAGTTGCTCGGCATTCTGCCGGGATTGCAAGACGACGCGTAGCGTGAACTTTCGCGAGTTGGACGGTAGGCGGTCTAACGAGTGTGAGAAAAAAAAAGATAAATAAAACGCTGAAAGCAGCGAAAGAAGAAACGCGGAAGAATTCGATTTGCGTCGCGGTGCTGTGCGGGCAGCAACAGCGCGGGCTCGATTATCGTCACGAAAACGTCGCGCGGCCGCGCGCGTGCGGCCGCGGGCTAAATTGCGTCCCATTTCTCAGCAACTTTTTCAATTTGTCGCGGCTCGGGCAACTAATTACCGGCCAAAATGACTTTTACCTCGCTGCGGATGGTGGCTTTAGCATCCACGATAGCAGCGGCGACGACGGCGACGACAACGGCGGAGTCGTTGATGTCGCGGCCAACCGATTTTTCGAATACGCGATCGTCAGCCTTGGTATGACGTATATTGCGCGACATGACCACGTGCGAATGGCACATTTGATGCGAAATCAATGAGACAGAAAGAGCGACAGAGAAAGGAAATCCACGAAGCGACAGTTTGATTACGTCTACTCGGACTTGGCGAGGCCGCGGGCGAATTGAACGAGAGATTTTAACAGGACCGGTAACGGCGATAACGCTCGCAGGTGCCGTAACTGTTATCAGTGGAGTCGTTAAATGCGTGGTATTGACGTGCTCGCTTTTTGGAGATTAACGTTTCGCAGTATCGATTTGTACAAAGCCGGCGCTCGTGGGGAAGTTTGTTGATTGCTCGTTACACCCGTGCGAATTGAAAAGAGATGAATGAGAAATACTAACAGAAATACTTCCTAAAACCGAAATATGAGGGTGTTTTAGTTGAAATAATTTTAAATAAGTGTTTTTTCAATTTCAAATAATTTTTCCAAAATAGATTTTGCTTGTACGCTATCATGCTTTAATGCAAATTTAGGAAATAATACTAGTATTCTCAAAGGTGTACTATACGGCGACATTCACCTTTGCGCGCAGTTATAACAGTTGTAATTTTACACTGATTTCTATGTCCTAGGACATAGAATAACCTAGAATAACAGCTGTTATTTCCAGTGGAATTTCTCTGGTATGATTTTACGCAAATTGATTAACTAAAAATATCATCGAGAAATTTTTTGTTTGAACATATAAGACTTTTCATTTATTTTCTTGCTTTAAATACCGTAATTCTTTACCACTTATTACATCGATGATATTGACGCATTTCGAGAACACGAAAAATAAATGTTTGAAAATTTAAATACTTTTTAATACATTTATAAAACGATTAGAGACGTGATAAGTTTGTTATCTTTATTTTTATAACTTTTTTTATTTGAACATTTTAATTAAGTTTATTTCAGAATAGATATTGGATTTAGTACATAAATTTGGTTTGGTTTTCTTAACATCAAAGTTTATAAGTTATGATTGTTATTGATACACTGAGAAAAAAAATGTGTTAATCCCAAAAAATATTTAGTCCCATACGAGCAACTAAACATGTTAGTTAGTTTAATTTGTTCCAACAGTTATTAAGTTGCACTAAAAAATGTATAATGCATTCATGTCAATCTTTAAAATTTTTTAATCAAGAATTAATTTAACTAACGTTTAGTTAAACTACCTAAAATATTTAGTTGCTCGTATCGGACAAAATATTTTTGGGATTAACAAATTTTTTTCTCAGTGTATAAAAAATGTACGCAAGTTGTGCGTAAGTATACTGATTGTCTATACGTACATTTTCTATTTATACAGCACACATTATATATATTATCCATTTCTAAATATATAGGTACAGTGTGTGTATAAATGGAAAATGTACGTGATATTAGACAATGCGTATACTTACACACAATTTGTTTACATTTTTTTATATCAATAACAATCTTAATTTTTAAACCGTTGATGTTAAGATTAATATGAAATTCCTTCATTATTAGTAATATATCGATAACTTGAGATGCTTCTCTATCGTGTGTCCTCTCACGAATCATTAAGTAGCAGTTCCCATTCGCTGCATGTGGACCAACCAGTTTCTCCGCACGAGAGTCCACTCTAGAAAATTTCTCGTGCGGGGGGTGCAGTTTGGAATATTAAAATTCCTGGGATCAGGTGGACTCGAACTCGATTCCTCGCGGTTTCGAGTCTGCCACTTTACTACTAGACCACACTGCCACCCATATTGTATGTATATACAAAACTTCCAAAAAGGAGCAAACCAAAAACAAATAAAACAATAAAGAACTTAGAAATACATATAATTTCTCTGACACAAATATTGACGAATACAAAACTGATACATTCTCGATAATAATTGTATGTATTTCTCAGTCTTTTTTATTGCATTCGTTTGTGGTTTGCTCCTTCTTGAAAATTTTTGCTTCTTCCTTCTTTTTTTCCTTCGAGTTTCTAAATACAACAGACATCTTTAATACATCTTTTACATTTGCATTTATATTTCTATAGTGTTTTCTGGTATATGAAAAATTTCTTAGATCTCTATATTTATTGGAAACGCCTGTATGCCTCTGCCTTTTTAATAAACCACGGCTTTAAGAAGAAATACATTTTGTTATTAGGGGGGGGGGGGAGCTTCTTTACTTCTTTACTATAATTTATAGTTTTCTTAGCGGATGGCTTTCAATGTGTATATTTGTAATCTTTATAGTATTTATAGTATTAGATTTTTATTTTTTATGTTTAATAATTATATTAAATAAGCCATGTTATAAGAAATAAGAAACTTTTTCTGTCCAATTTATCTCTTAATATTATCTCTTAATTAATATATCGACGGTCTAATATCTTGTTTGACAATTTTTTAAAACGATGCAAAATGTTATAAAGAAATCGAAATATGTGAAGAATAATCTGTCATAATACGCAAGCATATTTTAATAATTTGAAAAATAGTGTATTGTTATACAAACATTAATTCAAGCTTCTTGATATCGATGCCCAAAACTGACATTTTTATCCGTCCAGAGTCGTCCATTTCGATATCACTATTGATAAATCGTAAGGAGCAAAAATTCCGTTCCATTTCCTCAAGATGATTTTTCATCGTGGAAGATTTGTTGTGCCTGGCACGAGATGAACGTCCGTTCTGTCGCGTCGCGTCGCGTCGCGTCTCCATGCCAAGCTGGACCGCGAGATTTCTTCGCACAAATAGAAAGGAGAGAACCGGCACTCCCGCTAGGCTTTACGTCGTGTAATCTTGGGCTGAGTGACACGAAGACAGCAAGTACCGGATAAATTTGCCGGAAAGAAATTGGAAAAAAGAAGAGAACCGTGAAAGAGAGTGAGAGAAGGGAAAGGTACACACGTGTCTCCGCGTATGAGAATGAACTGGAAACGCGGATAAACCTGAGGCACTTTAAGGAAAAAGAATTGGAAGGAAATATATGTCTCTTCGTAAATCTTCTCTACTAAAATTAATCTCCTAAAACTACAAAAGATACATTAAAATACAAATGCAAGTTGCAAAATGAGAAGCCTAATTTACCTCCACAGGAAATTGTTTAAACAGATCTGTTTAAACAATTGCGAATAAGTGTAACGTTCTTTTAAAAAATTGGTCGATGCTAATAATTTCGAAGAAATTTTTGAACCAATTATGAATTTAAATACGGAAGTTGCGTTTTATTACTATCGTAAATGATATTAGGATTTAGTATATGTTTTTCGGGGGATTAGAATCAAAATTGGAGTCTGTACCTGAAGTCAAATCCCAACACAATTATGAAACTGCATTATTTGGGCCAATTATAGGAATAATCCGATACGATTATTGAATATTATCGAACGCTTCAAACATTGTATTAGTAATTTATGACATCATAACGATATATAATTGCTACAACAATAACCGATAATTTTATTTCGTTACTCGTTCGTTGATGAATGAAGAGCACTTTACCGACAATTGTTGTTTTTACAGCGCATTTTTATTTTCCTCGGAAATGGTGGCAACAGCAAGCACTTATCTTTCTTTGTTAGAATTGAATGTAATTTCATAGAAGACACTGTGTTCTTATTCCTCCTCGATCGATCTCTTAGTTCGCAACTAGGTCAGCAACTTCCCTATAGTGCTCGTATTACGCACATGTATAGCAACACGATACAGCTAGAAACACGTTAATTTGATTATATATCTACAGTAAAACAAATAATTACCTGGGTTGATTTTGTCCCGATAATTTGCAATTTGTTTTACCGAAAATTACGAAACGTATAAAAACAATTCTAGAATTTATTCCTTAATACAATTTTTATCAATTTCACATGCGTGTGTACCCATGTGCATGTACATGCAATCCCACTCACACGAAAATGGAGACTTAATTATAGAGTCATTCTATATTAAAATGAAAGAACGCTGGCAGAGCTTCAGATAAAAACAGTAAAATATTTACTTAACTTTTAGTTGATTTTAACATCGACGCTGGCATTTAAATTAAAGTTTAATTATTAAAATATTTAAAATTTAAACTTAAAAAAAGATTACAAAATAATTTTTTTCACAGTCGAGTTCCCAGCTATTCGTCTATATATATATAGAATTGCTATTTCGAGCATAGTAGTGCTTATTAATTAAACATTATCAATAAATTACAGATGAATTAATTATGATCGGACACTTGTATCTGCTATCTCAAGTTGAGTTTCGCGAAAATCTCTAATGACCGTGAAATCCGCGTAATCCGAGGCAAATCGAAAACACAGAACGTCCGTATGGAGGTATACTACAACTCCACGATGACAAATGAAACGCTTAAGTCGGATGCAAATGGAAATACACGGGGGATGAAATCGCTTCAGGAGGGGGATTACTTCCGCGCTTACTCGGCGGAAAGAGTGGGAGTACCGCGAGCACAATTCCCGCAAAAATCTGATTCCGAAACAATTAGTCATACGGCGATCCACGAATAACCGATTTGTCTCGCGACGAGCGCGCACAATTGTGACGTTTTGTATGTATATGCGTATAATACGTGCCTGTACGTTCCCATCCACCCCGTTGTGACCTCAATCCAATTCCCGGGGGATATTATAACGCGGTGTATTATCCCGAGTCATCGAATATTCCCGCCGACCGCGAAGACCGATCCCACTCGGCACAGAAATAAAGAAATAGTGATCTCTCGTGACACGGAGACAAATCTTTCTTCCTACCTGGCAGTCGCTCGCGGACCAACTCTTCCTCCCTCTCTGTTTCCCCCCGACAGGAAACTTTCAATTTCCGGATATATCGTTCTTGGGCAGCATCGAGTACGCGCGATACAATAACGTCGGCTTTATTGAGCGCTCTTCCTTGAGCCTGCGGGCAATCGATCCTTTTTCTTTTCCGTGAAAATCGATCTTTCATAACTCTTCGATCTCGACATGAATGCAAAACATCCCGTTTGTTTTTTGCATATATATCCGTAGTCTCCTTTATTATGCTAAATTTACGTTTTTTTAGCTGCAGTATGTTTCTTGATAAAGTATCAACGTATAATTGGACCGTTGCTGTAAGAGAGATGAGTCGAGAAAACAGGAGTATAAATTTTCTTACGATAAGTTATGATACTATAGTTTCTAGTTTGTAATATCTTATGTACATCACACGTGTTAGATATATATGGCTTGCGACATGGTGTGCGTCAAATCGAAGGGAAACGGGGTTGTAAAATTGAATAAACATTGAATAAAATGCCGGCTTGATAAAATGTTCGATCGACTGTTTAGCCGGCAAAAACTTTCAACAAAACGCGTCCGCTAAAAGAAATATTTCCAATTAAACATTTCGTGAGGTTACCGTTTTTTAAACAGCAACGTTTTACAAATCATGTTTACTTGCTGTTTTCGTCATCCAATTTTACTATTTGTATCTACGTACATATTTAACTTAGTTTATTCTCGACGAAGCTGCATATATCGCGCGACTACGTGGTATAGACCAAAAATGATGAGGATTATTACGGACGAGCTCTCAAGTTCCAAACTCACTGATAATTGAAACGAATTTAATTCTGCAATGCTCATTCAGCATATATAAGGCAATCACAAATAATCAGCTCTTAATAGGATGACTTGTTTAAAACGTTATCAAGGATATTAAGCAAAGAAATTTTATCGACTTTTCTAAATCAGATAATCAAATATTTTGCTTAAGTGTTGACTTAATAAAATCACAATTAATATCCGAGATGGAATTAACTTCACTTGATTGACCGACGATTAATCAGTGCATAATGACCGAAACGTAAATGTTTAAACCTGTCTTGTATTTAAATCCTACGATATTTTATTTTATTTTCGCGTTTATGGCTGTTTCTAATTATCAAAAGAATAACAACAATCTTAGAGTTGCAGTAATGTGTTATAAAAAATTTAATATCGCTTAATATGCCAATCTTCCGTGATGCTTTCGACAATTTTCTTTATTCCGTTTGCGATTCTATCACTTCGCGAATCGCTTCTCATCGGGCAGTCGAAATTCTTCGATCGACTGTCCGGAAGAAGAAAAAGGAAGGTAGAAATGCAACGACACATCGCACATGCCGCTGTAAAGATATTTCGTGGACAGTGAAAAAGCGCACGTTTAGGAGATTGGGATGGCGAAAGAAAGGCGCGAGGGGTTGATCCGCCGGAATGGGACACCAGAGGGATGACCCGATGGCGCCCGGGGACATACAGGCAGAGGGCGTGTTGCCAACTGCAGTTTCGCAGCAGCGTTCTTCAAATCGATTCCCATTTCCCTGAGAAATGCAGCACGCTGACGGAAATGCCCGCCCATGCTGGATAGAATCGCGGAATGGAAATTGATAGCGCGAACGCGAAACGAGCCGGCGCTCGCTCCTATACGAAAGTCATCGCGAAGGTAATCAATTGCAATTGTATTCTGCGAGCGAAAGATTGCGAGTCGTGAACTTCTTCAGTTTTAGTATAAGAGTCACGAAAATGAAGTGATGTAGAGCAGAGCATGTGTACGCGATAACCGCAATACACATGTTATGTACTTCTAAAAAGAGAGGAAAGGAAAAGAAGTGGAAATAAAAGCAGATAATAATGATAAACAGATAACGAACGATTGACAAACGCGATATCAAATTTATTTGATACTTTCTTTGACGTTCCGTCTTATAAGTAAATCAGATTAGCGTATCCGAATTTTAAAAATTCGTAATCGTTATTCATTCATTATTCGTTTGCTCAACTCGTATCTAGTATAGCATCTAAAATCGTTAAATTATAAAAATTATAAATAAGTAACTGCTCGAGCAAGAAGATCATTGCAGTGCGCACATATGTACAATCTCAAAATGTGTGTACGTGAGTCCACGTGTCGAAGGGAAGGAGGGGGACCAATGTTTTGTTTAAACGTTCTCGCCGATACGTCCCTTCGCGCCGGATGGCCGTGTCTAGATCGCTGACGAAAACCGGCCGATCGTACAATATGCTGGAGTAAATCTGTAGCAAGTAAACAGACGTCAGTCACGCATAAATGATTACACGTCGCTCGCGCGCAACGCGCGCGCACACACACCCGCGTGTATCAATCACCGGCTGGTTTACCCGAATGCCGGCTTGCCAAGTAATTTAATCACTTTTAGTACTCCATTTGTATTCTGGAAATTTCGGATAATTGATTGCAACGCGCGCCAATCGTTGGACATTAAATTATATAGCTCATAACCATAATCGCGCAGGAAGATTAGCGTTGCTGTCGAAACTCGAAGAGAAACAGCCAGTGTTTCAATTTTTCATCTCGCTTAGCTTAGTAATTGCATTAAAATTATATTTGTGGAAAATATCACGTCTGAAATATTGATATAATTATTTCAAGAAGGGATTTTTAAGCTTCATTTTATGGATGGCATGTAGCAAGAAGACTTCAATTTTTCAATATTTATAATACACCATCCAAATATTTTATATACAAATTTTCAAGATTTTATATACTCATTTCAATTTAACTAAATATACGAGATACACAAAGATTAATTTTAATTTTGTTTAACTTGCTCTACTACTCAACTACTGCTTAAAAATAAGAGTTCAACGTTATTATTACGAATTTTAATCACTTTCTACAAAAATTTAGTAATCCTTTCTAAAAAAAGGCATGTTAAGTCGATAGTCGAATTTATTGTTGCCGCTTTTCCGCGATGCTGATTGGTTTTCTCGCTGCGCTTACTTCATTTGCAGCTGTCATCGTATATTTTGACAGTTGTGTGTATCAAGAAATTAATAGTGTAATAGTAATAGCATAATGTTAAAGCTAAATAGCGCGCGCGAAGCGCGCGTCTGTGGTGCTAGTTATTATTAAAAGCAACAACCGATTATTTCAAACGATCAGATAATTATTTACCTAACCTTACATGAATAGACTAGCTATTGTAAATGTAAGAGTTGTTAAAAAGATTATGTGGTAAAACCGATACTATAAGGGATAGGAAATCCGGAAAATCCGCTACAACGGATTCGATTGCACGCGTAATTCGTTGCGCGTTAAATTATGGCTCATAACTATTCTCCGCATTTTCTATGAAAAGTGGAGACCATAATTTTTTTATTTCCCTCAACGGAAGACATAAAGTTTTTATTATACCTACAATTTTCTGGAACACTTCCCTTCGACTGGCTATAGGCACCAAGATTTACGCGACGTACGTCAGAATAGAGCTTTGTTCAAAGATTTGTGACTGGTGGTTGTGCCAATTTTGTAAATATTGTGCTGTGCGAAACTGCGCAGAAAAACTGTCAAAATTAAATACCTAAAATTATTTTCGAAACAGATAAAGTATATTCAGAAAATGCCGATATTCAAGAAGCCGTTTTCTTTCTAAATAACGTTTATTTTAGAAGAAAGAGAGCGAAGAATAAATATTATGACGGAGGGACACGCTATTTGAACTTTGAACTCTATAATCGATAGTTTTACTATATACACCGTATTTTAAACATATATAAGTGGATTTGTGTTTCATTTTGCAAAGTCTCTCTGAAGTAAACGGATTTATATTCAAATATATCATCTGCAGGTATCGTTTAATTTCCGCCCATTCAATATGAGAGAACGAGCAAAGTCGCAAAGCCAAATGTGTACCAGCGGATCGATCCACATCGAGCATTTACAAACTGCTCGACAAAACGGGTGCATTCGCTAATTTTTCATGAAAAGACGTCAGACATCCCCGGCTTTCCGGGCTGGCGACTCGACGAAAGCCAGTGACATGCGCGACGGAAATGAAGACGAGATCGTATGCCGAGATAAGTCGCGAAAACTCTCAAAAACTCACGGTCACGCGAAGCGCTGAAAGAGCTCCGTTCCCCGAAGAAAGCCGCGTAGCGGAAATTGAATGACGACGCATCATTTACAACTCGCGCCGGAAACCGTCGGTGTTCGTCCGAGGTCTCCGGTTGCGATAACGATGACGCCGCCGCCGCGCCGTCGTGTTACGATAAAAATTTATGCATTCCCTGCGACTGGCGATGAAATACGTCTGGGCAATGGCGGCATACAAAATGTGATAATGTATCATTTCCCGTATATGTATCGGTATACCTGATCGCTCATAAATAGTGCGTCGGTCTTCAAAATTACTTAAGAAACATTTTGAAAAATCTCATGGTCGATATAATTATATTATTAACATAGTGGGAATGAGCTATCGAGAAATATCAAGATAATATTTATGACTTTCTAGCAAACAGCCAAATAATATTACTCCTTTTATGTAAATGTAAATATGTTTATTAATTAATATTATTGACCAGTTAGTAATTAAATTTTAATCTTCCATGCTTATAACCTAGTTGACGGTAATATTTAACCGGACAATTTGATTGATTATTCAGCAGGTATTTAAATAACTGTTTATAAATAAAGTCCGGCAAAATGTTTAAATAAATCTGTTTTACAAATGCATATATTTATGTTTTTCCAATAAAACGTACCGCGTATGATTTATTGTGTATTTCGGCTGAAAATCGTTTTTGTTATTTGTTACGACGGGAAATTTATTTTGCGCTATGTATAACGTGATGCTGCAAAGGGTTAAACGACCACTTTTTGCGAAATGCCTGAATTGATGATCTATAATCTATATTGATGTTTATCTACATCTCCTCGGCAGGTTACATTACCAAACAACCATTATTCATAAATTTGATAGGCATGTTTGCTCCTATCATAACATCTACCAACTTTTCATTCTTTTTTATTTCCATGCAGCATGCCACGCTACCGGCCTTCTCGTATTTCATTCCTCCGTCATTGAGAATGTATTTTGTCGACCCGCTCAAAAACAGTTCCCCTGTTGCTTGTTAATAAAGAAAATTAATTTTCCGCCATACGCAGCATTCCGACGTACAGCAAAGAATCAACCCTCACTGTCCGCAAACACTTGGGATAATGTTACCATAATTCCATTTTAAGAGATTGTACTACCAGACGTGTTCATAAATTTAATGGATATGTCGGTTTTACGCAGTTAATTTTTCCTATATTTTATTTTTCCCTATATTATATCAGCACATACAATAATGATAGATAAATTCCAATTTTTGAAGCTCTAAGGATAGTCACAATTTTGCTCCATCAGGCAGAGTTATTAAATATTTGCAAAGTTACATTTATACGTTTGATAAATTATATATTTCTTGGGGCGAAACGGAATTAATGTGAAATTGGTTCGTCTTTATTGAAGGATATCCGACCACATTCACTTTACATGTCATTTATCTTATTTTTCTTTATCGACAGCATTGACAATGTTGAAATAATACATATTGATCCACCTGTCTTTAACGAAAAATTTGTATATTCTTAAATATAGCTCATGCTGCGATAAGGGGTATTATCTTGATATATATATTTTTTTAAGAACTCGCATTATAACTCAACAATTGATTCAATGATTATCACAATATAATTTATTATTATTACAATTGTGGTTTACTCGCTGGTCTCGGTTAATTTTGAAATTAATTCAACTAATTTGCTCGGTGTGCACACCTCTTTGAAAAAATAAATAAAACTACAAAAATACATCGGAGAATCATGCGAAATGCGGTTGAAGATAAATGACGTTGATGAAACCGGCCTTGAAAGACAGAATTACCAAACGTGGCCATAAATTTGATGAGCATGTTTGCTCCCGTCGCGCAAAATCGACCAGAAATTGATCCTTTCTCACTCCAGGCTCTGCCGTGCCACCCCGGCGCTCTCGTATTTCATGTTTCCCTTCATTGAGAACATCGGTTTCGCCGTGTCGCAGCGCAGCGCGCCCACCCTTCGCCGAGCGTCGCGTCGGTTCGCGCGGATGCACGTGGCGGCCGCATTTTTTCTCCCCCGCCGCGTCGCGTCGCGTCGTCGCTAAAATCCATGCAGATTTTTCACAAGGCTCTCTTCGCCGCGCGCGGGCGCGCGTCCGCCAACCATCGGGGAAAAAAAGCATCCCGCCGGCCAGCCACCTCTTTCCCCCCCCCCCCGGCCAACCCTCTCGCCGTACCCTTTTTTTCATTCTGTCGACGCTGCCCGACGTGGCGGTACGTGAAACGAATTTATAACTGACGATATACGACGGCCGAGCCCTTGAGTCGAATACGTCGATTTTAATACCCGCTACCTACGGCCGTGCATCCCAGCCACCCCGCCTACGCGCCCTTGTCACTTTCGGGGCAACCCCTCGAATGTCAAAGCGCACCCTGGCCGATCGGCTTTTACCGTGTGGATATTGAATTTATACCGCATAGTCGAGAGATCTGGTGGGAAATATGCGGGCAGAGATGAACAAAAGCGAATTTTTCTTGATCGAGAGTACTATCGCCAGTCGCCATTTGCCGATACTATTTAAAATTGACAACTTCGTATTTTGCAGCATGTATATGAGAGATTTTCCGTGCGTTAGATAAAAAAGTACCGAGTATGGGTTATAAATATTTCTCTGTCTTCATATCGCTAGTACGAGTGTGCGTGCGATCTATCTATGTGCGAATATCTAAAGTCGCGAAAGGCAACAAACATATGCATTCACAAAATATCAACCAAATAAAATATTTTCTGATAGAATTGAACTTTCTAAAAATATGCAGTGGAATATGCATGACTTTTTACATAAAAAATTGTAAATGAAAAAAAAATATTGTATATATTCTTTTGAACTTTCAAATACAATATTGTTTGCAAAATTTCTTGACCACCATATCGAATATGCAATTTAAACGTAGATGAATATTTTCAAATTTTTCACAAGAAGTTTCGAAATAAAAAGAATTGGTGCGCTTGTCTTATAAAAATATGTGTACATATAAAAACTTTGCAAGCAATAAAACTCGACTATTGCATAGAAGATACGGATTGAAATTGTATAAATATGAAACATAAAACCGCACTTGCATGCATCGCACATTCCAGATTCAATAAAATAATTCTACAAAGTAACAATTTTCATAAAAGCAAGTAAATAATTTCAGAACAATAATATAACATTTTTCTCGATCTTGATCGAAAGTGCAAAATGATAAACACTTTCGAAGAAACATATCACAGCTAAACGGAAAACATTTATAAATATCGAGTCTTGCTCATTCTTCAACTGCGACTATTTTTTGTTTACAAAATTTTATACATCCCTAATATCTCAGAAAATATGAATCGGTACGAATATCACGAAAAGTATCCCCATCTTGATATGAGCAAGCAAATCGTGAAGATTGAAAGTCGTGAAAATCAGCGTCAGCAAATGGTGAAAGTGTGAATTACCACTTTTTGTAATTTTGTCGACGATTAAAGCATAGGATAGAGATTGGTGTCGAGATAGTGGCAGAATTTACGCGACTCAAGGTGAAGACAGGAGAGGCCAAAGGGGGAAAGAAAGAACTAGTAGCGTTGGGTGTGAAGGCGGCGTTCTTTTTAAAGCGTGACGACGCGGAAAAGAGAGGACGGCGCAACTTTAAATCCAGTCGTCACACCATTCCCCATCCTCACACGAAGATTATAAAAATTACCCTCCACCGGTCTTACAATGGGGTCGAGATTAAAAGTCACGAAGCCGGAGTCAGCAGGCGTCGCGACGCGCACGGTACCGTTCCGGCCAGGAAAGCGGAACTGCTACTTTCGTAATCCGTACGCGGCCGAGCGAAGAAGGATAAAGGAGCTTCGGTATTCTGGAAATGAGTGAGACACGGGAATACGTAAGCAGAGGTATAACTTTAAATCGAGTCTTCTCCCTCCACCCTGTTTTCATGGAGACAGGAGAGATACCGTTGGGACCGAATAGTTTATCTTACATATCTTAAAAAGATATCAAAACAAGTAGAATATAATAAAAATAATGGATGTACAAATGAAGTATTAGAAAAATAATTATGAAATGAAACGAAAAGACCGATATATTAAATCGTATTAAATACGTATTTGATAAACTAGTGAAAGATTACAAGTAATTGATGAGATCTTTGTATTTAGATAATTTTTAGTATGTTATTTCCGGTAAGAATACAAGAATTTTTTTAATTATTATGATAATCAGAGTCATAAGTAAACTTGTGTAGCTTAAAATGTTAAATATTTCAGACAACTACCACCAAAAAATGAGATAGTCCGGCAAAATAAATTTAATATATAATTATCTTTTAGAATAAAAAAAGTTTTTGGTATTGATTTATAACTTAATTTTGCTTAAGCTTATTATTTGACGTAAAACAGTTATACTATAATCCATTGTGAGTATTCGAAATATCTCTACTGCTATGGTTGGATTAAAATTTCGCAAGATAAAAGGTCGGGTCTCCGACTTATGATGGTGGAAAAAGAATTTCTACGAAAGAAAACTTGCACTTCCTAAATGAGGATGAACGCTGGGAGAAATTCACGAGTGTAACTCCAACTCTGGCGGCTCCTTCTTTTGCGCGAAAACTGTTGAACTTCATTTCTTGGGAAGAGTCTAGATTAAAAATCGAGAATTGCAGTCCGTCAGGAGGATTGTGCACGTTCGAAAGGCTAAAAGCCGATTACGCTTCACCTATTCCTGATATTTTATTATTCCAAAGATATCAGCGTTTCGAGGAACATTTAGACCCCGTGAGATCTCATTTAATTTCTTCGCGCCAGGTATCGCCATGCAGGTATCGTTCCACGCTTTCCTAAATTTCTCACCGAGACGTTCTCGCGTTACCGAAACTCGCGCCTCTCGAATTACGGGGCCTCCATAAAAATCCCGTCGAGAAGACGGAGTTTATCCTCGCCTACGGATCGAACCATCCGTCGTCTTTAAACGGAATTGCTATGCACGAAATTACCGAATCGGCCGCAATATAAAGGTACGATGCGGAAGGCACTAAACTCAAACGCGCCACGCGCTTAGCATAGATATGAATTTCAAGCTGGCTCTCACATTGCGATACGAGAAATTCTTTCGCGTCCGGAGTATCGAGGAGATTCGCAAATAGAATATTCTGAACTCACTCGCAACAAGATATCTCTGCGCACCCCTGAACGGGATGCATCTTCTTATCCTCGGGGAGAATTCTTTTTGCATTGTATTTTTCATGATATCAAAAACCATTCTTTAGATTCTTATAATTCATCTCATAGACTCGGATTTATCTCAGCTTTAGATTAATCTCAACACTTTTTTAATTTATGTTAATTGTTTCTAAATATATAAGGCGATTATAAGCATCAGACTAAAACATTCACGAAGTTTCAAAGATGACAGATAATGATTACACGACTGGTTTTCGATACGAGCGTTTCCGCTCGTTGATTTAAGAGGCCGGCTAGCAGGCATTTCTCCAAGCAACATGGTCGAGTGATCCAGTGCTCTATTTATGAGTGCGTAAAATACTCTTGATCTGTTGGGTCGCTTAATTTATATCGCCAGGCATGCCGTGGATTAACGCGAAATTTTATTATGACAGACTCGAGACAAATCGTACAAACAACGCGTACTTCGTTATCTGGCTGTTATCCTCTAATTTGCGAACAACCATGAAAATTAAATCTGCGTTATATGTTAATATTTTGGGGGAAAAAAAAGAAAGAAACTTTTGGGAAGGAAATTCTGTGTATGTGATACGATGTTATAAAATTTGGAAAGTATTATAGAGTTTAAAATATATTATCGAAGCATAAAATACAATTATGAAACATTTTAAAAACACACAGCTTCAAACAAACAATAAAGACTTATGAAAAAGTTATTGACATTATCACAGTTTGCTATCCTCAAGTTATGTAAGATTATCTTAAATCACTAAGGCTATTTACTGAAGATATATTTATTTCTTATAAAATAACGTATATTTTTTAGCCAAGTGATATTTCGATGTCAGCTATCAAAAATTGAAAATATTAGCTTTTTCAATATGTAGAATAGTATACTTAAAATATTGAAGCTATTGCACAGTATTATATTCCGTTATGTCTCGTATCGGTAAAGTATACTAGCTTACAGCGCTATATAGCGAATCTGGTGCCTCCAGATTGCATCATCGTTGTGGTATATGGGTCGTTAGTCGATGCGCATAATCTTCGATCGCAATCGTGGCTGGTGGGCCGATTATACCTGACTTGGCGTATCGATCCCACTGGTCGATACGGATATCGAATTCGAATCTTGGGATGATCCTTCCCGGCACAGACGGCTGCGAGATAGAACCGGAGGCACAATTGCGAGCAACCCAGTTTCGGGAATGAATGGCAAATGAGCGCCGGAGTTCGCAGTGAACATGCTCCGCGGGAGAAGCCTTAACCTTTCGGCCCTAAAAATGATCGTAAACTGCCCGACGGATTACATCAAATTCAAGGAGTTATGAAAATGACTGTCTATGGAATTAGACTGCCTATAAACGTGACTATCTATGGAAAGGCCCGTATAACTCGCCATTCTTATAAAGACATGTAGACAATAGACATTTTGAATTGAACAGATTTATAGCTTATACTATGGAATTGAAAATAGAATTATAGATGAACTATAAATTTATAGATGATAGCATGAATATCTAACATGACACAAATACCTATCAATAGTATAAACCTCAATATCAATTTATATTGTATTGAATTATACAAGAATTATAATCCGAGATCCACAGAAGCGATAACTCCTCACATTAAAGGTTTATGCAATTGAGAGTTTAGGAAATAAAGACTAAGAAGTATCAAGAATTGGAAACAAGTTACACGAATAAACAAAGTGTAAGAAAGAGAGAAATAACGACTTATTATAGTTAAAAAAAATTTTTTAGAATAAATTAACATATATGTTATTTTTAAGCAATCACAAATGTTAACTTTTTATAAATATTTCTAATAAGCAATATCGCTCTTTTCATTTTCATATTCACAGTATCTTTCATCATTCTAAAACATTTATGATGACATGGCTGCTCGTATTTAATCAATTAACGATGACGTGTTGACGAAGTGTACTTCTTACTTCTTTCGTTTCTTGCAACGCCGTGAGTCATTCATTACGACTGGCAGCACATCGAGGATCTCTCGAACGTTTCCATCGAGCTTTCTTATCGTCGCCAGAACTTAGTGATGGCGTTAAATTTAACGAGCCCAATAATTAAATTAAAAATGAGGAGTTCGAAAGTGGCTCAGATCGTATACACAACTCCTTCATGGCTCCCGTTGAAGTATAAATTGCTCGATCGATATAATTCGAGCATCGTAAAAACTGATGGCTCATTTCTTCGGCGTGTAATAACTATCATAATAAATGGAAATGTTAGACGGGCTGCCATTTTCCTTGAAAAAGGGAGATTCTATCGCAACGTACCTATAAATGATATCCCTTTCTGTTTCTCTCTTATGATCCCTCTCTCTTTCTTTCTTTCCCTCCTCATGCAGTTATTTTGTTATGGCGCAATAATGCATCATCTCGGCTGGAAGGGCTTAACTTTATGATACAGCCATTGCATTTTTATTTGCCAAGAATAATCACCTCACTAATTTTTTATGAGTCTTCATAAGACAGCTAGTGGCAGCTGTTAAGAAATATATATCCAGAAATTCATACAATATAAAGAATGTTGTATTAAAAATTTTTATCTTATAAACAGTATGTAATAAAATAATATATGTATATAGTAACTGTATATCGATAATTACTCTGCGAATGCAATAAATGCAATTTTTACGGAACGAAGCATTGTAAACGAAATAGTTGAGGTCTATCGATTATTGTACTAAGCTATTTAATTGCGTATCGCAATTTAAAAAAAAAATTAATTGAGTGCGCTTTTTTTTTCAAAAAATCTACGATATTGAAATAATCTGAGAGAATATTTTAAATGTATACAGCAAAAATATGAGAGCCTGTGCACGTGTTCAGCCACGATAACATTTATTTACTCGAAAATTGTGTACAACTCGCACGTATTCTGTTTCAATTGCATAATTGCTAAAACATTCGCTTGCAATGAATTTTATCCCGCAGCAAACTCCACACAATTAAATTTGACATAAATCGATTTTATTACAACGAGCGTAAATAATCGCACGTATGGCGTATATCGCACTACTATGCAGTTATGCACTGGTGCTTCTCAGTTCTTATCTATTTATGAAGATCTCGTGTATTTGTCGCGAACACGTAGCCATGCAGTCATCGATTCATTGCGCAGAAAATCTCATTGCATTCATTCGAACGAATACACCGAAATGATTTTCATGTTCACACAAGCGGTTGGTCATACGATAAATCTACTTTTCCAAACTTGATTTCCATGCGTTTCCCTCATAAATATCGTTTATAAAAAAAAACATCGTCTGTTTTAGTGGCTTTTTGCTATATCATAATAAGCACTCTATTATCGCGATATCTCTGTCATTACAGAAGTGCGTATTAGAATTTTAATGACTGCTTTTTTTAAGTAATATATTTTCTGATTTTTATTAATTATTTATATCAAATTTTCTTGATAATTGAACGTCAAATTATATTAATGCCTATCTAATACTGATTTTATTTGAAAAACAGAAAAATGTTCAGCTAATGTAGCATTAAAAAGCATAAGCAGAAATACTAAAAGAATATATGTATTTTATGATGATTTTAAAGATGGCTATTTTTTTATTAATAAATTATATTTTAAAATTATTTTATTTCTAATAAATGTATGAAAAATTAATATATTTTTTACCTATAACTGATTACAAAAATGTAGAAATTTTTTATGAGATAAAGTTTCAATTGCGCAATGAGATCGTGTTATTCATTAACTGTAAGTAATTACTAATAAAACATGTTTATGATTTAACTGTCAAAATATTTAAAAGAGTTAAAAGTTAAAATTTTTGAAAAATTAATAGTTAAGAATGTTATTAAAAAAAGATCTATTTCAAGCTAGTATATTTTTAAAGAATCAGTAAATATATAATGGTAAATTATCGTGAACAACCGGAAAAAGCACGCTGTATCGATATAGATATGTTTGTACCGACGGTACGACGTTCTGTAAAACATTCTGGGGAATTCCAGCATTATGTCGCGTTCGATTTTCGGTCTCGCGCACGAAATAGGAAAGAATCCTTAGAATAAGACCAAGCGAATTGCGTTCGTACTCATCTCTACGTAAGTACAACGAGAGCGAACCGCAAACTACGGAATACGGCTTCCTGTCGTTGCATTTTTCAAAAAGCGCGAAACGAACTTTGCACCCGAACTCACTCTCTAACGTCGACGCGATATCGGCAGTCTTATCAATAATAAATGTAACTTTTATCACATGCGCCCGGACGCTTGCGAAGTGCGGGAACGCAAACTATATCGTTGATTCTTTTATTTTCAGATGCGCCATCCGATCCAAATGAAGCCGGCCGATAGCGAGAACCGGAATGGTGAGTGAAAATTTTAATTATTTCTCCGAGACGCGCTAAGATTGCGAATTAAAACTTGAATATCGCAATGCTTTCAGACCATATTGTAAGTGAATTAATATCGAATTAATTTTTAAGCAAACCAAAGTATTGTTTTCATGAGAAGAAAAAATTTGTACTTTTGTTGCTTACATTAAGCGATTGGTAAAAATTAAAATAATAGCAACTTGTTTTATTAATCGATCTATTAAAGCAAAGAATGTGCTGGTATATATTATAAGTACAGCTTAGCTACTACAGCAAAAGCATGTAATTTTAGTAAGCAATCAAGAGATGTGGTAGCGTTTTATATCAGATATATTTTTCGTAAAGTAATCCAATCCATGTTTCCTTATAAACAAACTAAATCTGGATCTTTTTCGTATGAACCGAATTTTAGTTTTAACAAAAGATGCTAAATCTTTTATAAAAATATAATAAGATTTTGAGCGTCTTATTTAATGATTGCTCGATCGCTTCGAAGTTCTGGCACGATTAAGGAATGCCGAGCAACGGCGGTATAACCGAAGGAGAAGACAACAATAACGGTCGCGAAGGTAAAGTTAACTCTCTTCGCTCGGCGGAGAATGCAGCTCAAAGCGCGTTCATTAGATGCTAATTAATTGGTTGAATTGAGGGGCTTGTCGAGATTGCGTAGTCAAAGAAGACATAAGCGAGCTGCGAAGCACCAAGCGGTAGGACGATAAGGTAGGCCAGGAAAGTCGTGAGAGGATGGGCAGAGACGAACAAATTTTGCAACATACAGTTACCAGGACGACGAAAGGGTCGTCTTGCACGCGAATTCTTACATGGCACGTTCCTTTTCTCTTTATCTTCTTGATCTTTTTAAATTCTCTACTTTCATTAGTGAATTCACTCGGACAATATTGCGTCGTTCGTACACCACGATAAATTGCAGACATCACCTGGTGACAGAAAACACCAGATATTATTCTAGATATTGCGTAGATATTGTATATAAACATTCCATTCAGAGAGTAATTCTATTTTAATACAAAAGTAACAGAAAAGTACTAGGTACAAGAGTAATAATTAGTAATACTAGAGTATTAGTAGAGTACTAGAACAATAGATTAGAGAGAAGAATAAAGGTTGATGAACTGACTCTTCTCCTCATTCCATTATAAAATCCATATTTTATAAATTAAAAATTGTTTCGCTATAGATATACATTTAAATATAAATATGTACTATATGAGAAATTATAAATAAAGTGTCAAATCATAATTTAATGCTTGTATTCTTTAATAACGCTTATCAAAAGTAAATGAATGTGATTGAAAAGATAGGAGAAAGATAATCATCCCTCGTGATGCATGAATATTATTCATGTAGAAGATTTTACTTCGAGTTCTCTAATTTCTTCCATCGCGCATCGATCGGGAAAGGGCCATGTAAAAATTCGAGAACGTCGAAAAGCGCATCGGGGGATCGTATCGCGAAAACCAACAGGAGAGTCAACGAACGCGGCAAAACGCGCGATTTTTTTACGGATAACTGCGCCGCGTTAGCAATAAAAATTCGACTACCGGCTGGACGGGGGTGTAACGTAAAGCGTATATAAAACCGGCCACGTCGGTGGGACGACGCAAAACGAATGCTAATGAAATATTAACGACACCCGTCACGTGCTGCGCTCGGCTGGACCGCACGGTTCCTCTCTTTCCTCTCCCTTTTTCTCTGTTTCTTCTCTTTCTTTCTCGCACGATCGTTCACTCTTCCGTCCCATGCTTCACCCTCCACGCTCCTTCTCCCCCTTTTTTACTCGTCCCGTTTGTCTTTCTCCTGTTTTTTTTTATTTTGCGCCGCATAAGAACCCGTCCCCTCCCAAAGGATGCTCGTGCACGGGGCCGTTTTTTTTTCACATCGATGCGCAACGCCGTTTCAGGCGCTCTAGCAGCGCTGTGTGCAAATGACATGCCAAATTGTAATCACGCCAAGATTCAAGCGGCTTTACACCTCGCGTTTAGCGTTAACCGAAACCTGATTCTGACACTTTGTTTGTTACGGTCGAGCTTGCGCAGTTGCGCGAACAAGATCCTAGATCAAGTAACCGCGTTACATGGACCGACGCTCGATCCTGTTTACCGGCAGTTACGCGTTAAACGGAAGTTACTCCATTGGTTAACTATTCAATCGCGACGGCTTCACAGTTGAATTCATCTTAATTTTTCAATTAAATTAACGAAGACAATTCTAAGTGGTAAAAATATCGCAAGTGGAAAAGATGTAATTGGATAGAAATTAGATTAGAATAAAGAACCTACATTTTCTGAAGAATTTTTTGAAATTTCTCAACGCAGTTAAATGCGTTTCTTTACAACAATCTAAGAGAAACATTAGAATACTAAAAATAGTAGCAAACGAAGAAGAATAGTATGTAACAATAAATATATTTGTTTAAAAATGTGTAAGAAGAGTCTTTTCTTTTTTTCTCGATGTAATTTTTATTAAAATTATATATTTGTTAACAAAAATAAAACTTTTAACAGTATTATTCAAGGAATTAGCAGAAAAAAGAGATTTGTAAAAATTAATAAAAATAGGATATTGAAGACTGTGTGGGAAATATATTACTAATTTACAACTTTCCTTATACTGCCATGATTAAGTTACAATTTAATATGAATTTATATAATAAGAAATTTAAAAAAGTTCCCAACTTTACTATATTTATATTTTTATTGAAAATCTCTAGGTTACAGAATATAATACCAGTATTGTTATTATACATTAAATATTTAAAACAGTTGTAACGAGTGCAAAGATTAAAGCATATTAAATAGATGTAACGATAAAAAATGTATTGCATAATACTTGGATGTGGCGCTTAAATATATAATATAATGTAAAGCGAGAATAAATAGCCCATTGCAACGTGTCACAAGAATAGCCAACGGAATTAACACTATGAACATTCATGTGTTTCAAACAAAACTTTAGAATATTTACACAAATCTCAATTATCGAAACAGTTGTAAGAAAGGGGTATAGTTATGTTAATCATTTGATTTATGTCTGGATTACCGCCGATAGGTGGCAAAAACTCGATTTACTTACGGCATAAGCGAACGGAACTGGGGTACAAGTGCATAACATCCGTTTTGTATATAAAAATGAATAGACACGACGTGTTGTGTAACCGAAACCGAGATCAGGCTATTCGTAACCACGCGCACGTGCAATACGGAAAAGGATTTTTCCATATAGGATGCGGGACGTGCGCGGCGCCGCGGCCGCCATGAATAGTGCCGTTGTAGCTACATGCAAATCCCGGTAAAACGGGAAAATAGTAAACAAGAAGAGAACGCACGCTATCCGGTATCAGAGTATTATAGTTGCCTTGTCGTTAGGTGAATCTCATGAACGCCGCAACTGACGTAAGCCGAATTCAGGTAAAGCAGCTCACGAGCTCGCGTACAAAGCGCGAGATTAGTCGCCAACGTAAAACTTACTTTCTCGGAAACACGTATAGATACAATGTACGTACACAGCGCATTGGCATCCTTATATAACCGGACTGATTAACTGGTGAATTGCTTTGAATATGATAACATTTATGAGAATTAGTATCCGACAATTGTCAACGCGAATTTATGAATAAGTCTCCAAGTGGAAGAATGAAAGAGATTAATTAACAATTACAGTTGTAGAATATCTTTTTTCGTTACATGGAAAAAAAGGATTAGCATTATAGCAAATTTACGGATAACTAACATTTTTTGCAGCAAAAGCTATAATTTAGCAATAGTAGCAAAACTTTTTGTTGAGTTTTGCTACTATTGCTGAATTATAGCTCTTGCTGCAAAAAATTTTAGCTATCCCTATTTTGCAACTAAATTTGCTAAAGTAGCTAATCCTTTCTTTCTGTGAAAATTAATAAATACACGCGTGATATATAAATACATTAGAATGGAGTCAAACAATTATTCTTATTTAATTGAATAATTTTCTTCCGTTCACACAATAACATCTTAAATATTTCTGTAAGGTGAATTATCTTTTATTCAAGGTAACATAATCGAGGCTCATTTCCACTTACCATTTTGAATAATCTCAAGCTATTGCACAATTTGCTCATAATTGAGGAAACTACTGAATGAAGGACGATCTTTACCTCTTGTCCTATAATTACACCGAAAAAATTCTTGTCAATGACGTAGTGGCGGGTGAACCGTTTTAGCGGTGTTTCCGACGGGATGCACGCCGATCAAGGGACCTCTGTCACAACGTCAAGCGCGACAGCTTAACGAAAAGAAGAACGAAGAGAGTGAAAGCTTTATTTATATCCGTGACATTCTGTTTATTTTGGCTGACAGACTAGGCTCGCTCCGGGCTCTAGCTAGTAACGGGCTCTAGCTGATCCCTTCCTTGCGAATCCCATTTTGTCCCGACATTGTTTCAGTCCGATTACATCACGTCTTACCAAACACGAGCCTTGAAATTGAATTAGATGTCGATTTCTTCATGGAAAACGATTACCGCGCGCTAATGGTCGCACATTACGCGATATCTGTCTGCAATTCAATCTTTTCTTTCTTCAGTCTATTCCTCTATCTTGAACCTGATACCGGTCAACGCACGTTCTATCTTCACGTTCTGCTATCAGTTGATGTGCCTGCCTATAAACTTTACGAGGAATAAAATCAGCGTTTCGTTTATCAATACCAACGAAAGACAAATGACATTATTCTTCTATTCTTCTAAAGAATAGAAATTAAAGAACTTATACAATAACTACTGAACTCTAAATTTATTTGATGCAATTAAATCAACAAAGTTTAAAAAATGTTGTAAAATTATTATTTATTTTATCTATTGAGTATTTTGTCTATTGCAGAATTTTTAATTAAAGCCCATTAAAGGCATGTAATTTTGTTTCTAGAATAGATTTTGATTCGACAATTTAAAAATTTCTAAAAAGAGGAAAATTTTAATTGAATAAGTTTAAATTTGATATTATTAGGATTTTATTTTGACAGTTTACAATGTTTACATCCCATTTTTAATCTTCCTGCATTTCGATTGGCTCTCTATATTATCCTTTCGCGCGACGAATAATTTGATTATTTTTTAATCCTGGTACAATTCTAGTCAATGTTTGTTTATTGACGAGATGTGACAGGTAAATATAATGGATGGATATATCCTCGACTTTTATGCAATTGTCTAATTGGGAACCGTTTTATTTATGTATTATCTCGTTTTGTACAACCTCGATGCATTCGTCAGTAATTCTATTTCTGTAATTACCCTGGTGTAGATACATTTTATAATGCAGCCAACAAAAATTTTACATTAAAATCAAAATTGCCTGTAAAGTGAGTGAAGATTGCCAGTTTCAAGGATTCATTGAGAAAATGATAGCGTCGTAAATTATAGTCCGACTTATTGTTAGTGCCACATCGTAGTAATAAAATTTATGTCATTCTCACGCATTCAACTCACTGGTACTTGCATTATTCGCTATTCATGTTTATTAAACGTTACGAAATGTTACTTACGTACATCATCTCTTGCACACGCGAGCTAAATTGTTCGTTATATAATCGCAAATTATAGGAAATACATTGCCATGAGCAATATTGGCTGTTTTTTCCATTGAGTCATTGCATTTTTTCCTTAAAAACGTATTCGTAAGTATTATTAATACTGTAAATAGTTACATCATAGATGAAGTTAGAAGCAAAATTTATTAGTCGATAGCAAAATGCTTTAATATAATTACCCCCTTTCAATTGATCGACTTCGCGTACTTGACAAACTATAGGACGTTCGATTATACCAATCAAGAAGAAATAAATTAAGACCTGCTGATTTCACGGAGTAACTATTAGCGCATCGAGCGATGTTCGATTTGAAACGTGTTTCAAGGAACGTTTCTACGATCGCGGAAAATAGCGACATGGAGTGGAGGCAAAGAAAGCGGTTAGTCTCGCACCGCAACCATCGGTGATAAGCTTTATCTTATCGGACAGAAGCCCGGTGAGTCAGCGATAGCTAATTCGTAAGCAAGACACGTACCTGCCGTAATCGTACTTCGTCTTTCGCCTCAGTCGAATACCTTATCTATTGTTTATTGCATCCACGCAAAAACCCCGTATGGCGCGGCGTTTTGCATTTGCAGCGATGGCGGTTCTCGATGGCGGAATCGTATTAGCATGCGAAATAGACGAAGAGCACATGCACTTTGCTCGCTCGCAGAATTTTCGCTTCGTCGCTGTACTCGAAAGTAGCGATACTTTTCTTAATTTCTTGAAATACTTAGAATTATATGTAAATTTTATTATCATTCTATGTAAATTATACATTGATTGTAGATATAGTGTGCATAATGTTTCTGAAAAGTTACCAGCAGTATTGCTATCAATTGTAGCTTTATTTTCTTATATTTATTATTTTTTTAATCATTATTTCATAATTAAGAATATTGTAGGATGTCCTATGCTATTAAGTACAATTATAAAAATTTCCGAGCAAAAAACTCCGTAACGAACACGGAGAAGCTCTATTGTTGACTATAGAGATTATAGAAAGTATTCTCAAAAGTGTTCTTAGCATCAATATTACATACAGGAGTAAACCGTATTTCGGTCACTAATAAGTGATAGCAGCTTCTAGAGTCAGCTCTTTTCGCAGTGGGTTGTTTTTTCCTCGACGAAAAAGCGATGGAGCGTGCGCACATGCTTGAGAATCATATTGGCGCGTGCCACATTACGCTA
Source organism: Temnothorax nylanderi (assembly GCF_030848795.1). NCBI lineage: Eukaryota > Metazoa > Arthropoda > Insecta > Hymenoptera > Formicidae > Temnothorax > Temnothorax nylanderi. Next base: position 161,118 of record NW_027249380.1, on the reverse strand, counting down.
CCAGACGCGGGTAATATTTTTAAGTCTTTCGAGATAACGTCTTCAGAGAGAGAAGTGCACCACGAACAGATTCTCTCGAGTAGCTGTTTCTAAGCATGGCTGTGTTCCTGCGCTCGCTACCGTGCGGCCGATAAACATCCGGCGAATCGACGTTTCCACTTGCAAAAGAGCGGTTGTTGTAACAGCGTCAAAGGAGAGAACTGGATCGAGCTTATAACACGCTTTGTTCTCGTTTGTCGTTGAAAGTTCTCGCGATATCGATTCCAAGCGCAAACAATAACGCAGCTTTTAATAGGTCTCTCTAACGCAAAATATTTATTATATTTTTTTATTTCTCTCTTTCATAACATTTTTAAAATTAATATTATTAATATTTACTAGAAAATATATTTTTGTTGAGCATATAAAGATCAAAGATCGAAATATTCTATCTTTGACAAAAAGGAGGAAAGATGATATAAATATATTATTTAAAAATTGTAATATTATTTGTTACTGAAATTGAATTATTTATATATGAAATTATATTTAATATAATTTATTATTAAGTTAAACTTTGGTTTCCATAATAGTAATTAAACGTTAATATTAATGTTTTATTAAAAGCGAACAGAAATATATGACGCAGTTTAATTATCAATACCGAACAATATAATATTTTGTGTCTAAGAATCTAGCGGATTCATAATTAAATATTCATATATAATAAGTGAAAACATAAATGCATGAAATAGCTTAATATCAGTATCAGATGATATATGATATTTCATATTTAAGTATATAATAAGTTATAAATATTCATAAAAGTTTAACAAAATCTCAAATACTGGTTTATAAATAATTTTTCTATATATATGCCTTGAGAGAATATTGTAATAAAACTCTTCCATGAATACGATACATTTTCTCAAATTTTTTGTAAAGAAAATTAATGCAAAATTATTCTTTTAATTTTATTTTTTAATTTTTGTTATTATTTGTTTGTATATATAAACAGGGAAAGAAAAAATGCATGGACATATTTTATATAGAATTAGATGTATAAGAAAAAATTTTTCCCTGGGATACTCTTTTATTTTTTATTGTATACATATATTATTAATATGCAAGAGAGCACATGTCGTCCTCTAGCATTTTTTGTGCTAAGCATTGTTCCGATTTATATAAAAAATACAAAGCTTTTATTTTATTCGACATATGAAAATTAAATTGTTTTATAACAAGAACAAAAAAGTTACGTTACTCTCTGCAATTATTCGTACAGTAGAATAGGGCTGCTTTATAATTCTCATTCTGTAGATCTGTGTACACGTGTTCATAGATCGCTACGGAACGATATAACAATTAATAGTACGGCTAAAAGTTTCTATGGTGCGGTATTTTCTCATTGTTTGGCTGTTGCTCGAGGTCCTTCGTACAGTTTTACCAGTTACGTCGACCGCTTTGAAGTTTCCTGAACGCTTCGGTAGAGCGGTACGCACAGCGGCCACTGATCTGGCGCTAACGAGACTCTATTTGGACTCCTGAATATGCATAGAGCAAGCGCGCGAAGTGCTGGAAAGTAGATCACGAGGATCACCGAGTAAATAGAATCCACTTTGGTAAGCTTAAACCGCGACTTCGAATCGAAGTTTATGCACGGTGTTGTATACTTTGCGAGATTAGCAGGCGCGTATCTAAAAGTTAGGTACTTAGAATGTGCCTAAGTGCGATTAAATTTGGAATATTTAATTCTGATGTAAGCTGCAACTTTAACGAGCAAAACATTCTACAAGAGTCATCTGCACTTTGCATTAAGTAGATTTGCCAAAGTCAGAATATGTTAAAGTATACTTTCAAAATCTTAAAATGTATCTTTAAAATCGTATATCACTCCTACTGTCATCATTTTCTGTTTGATGAATAATCTCTGAATAATGTGTCAAAAAAATTAAAAATTTCGCAGAAAGATAATTTTATATGATTTGATATATTTTTCTACTTTAACGTATTTATTCCTTTATATGTAAACGAACGCTTTCTCCGTACACATTACAAAATATTTTAAAATTTATATTGAATATTCATTATCAATTAATATCGAAAGCTAATAAATGCTTCTTTTCTGCATTTAGAAAATTCCAATTTCAAATTTATCGAAAAATTTACGGTTGATAGGAAACATTCGGCATGTATATATATAGGCTACCCTCATATAATCCAATGTTAAACGCTAGATATTTAAGTGCCGAAACTGTAATGATAAATTTAGCAGGTCATGTCTTTCGAGATAATATGCAGCAATGCGGTTGACGATGCGTGTGCACATCGGGAACCATGTTGAATCCGTATAACCGGTAATCCGACCAGGCGATTAAAAGCGGCGGTTGTATGCAATGGCGTGACCTATTGCGGACCGACAATGCGTGTCCACGCATTTATGATTCGGATATGCGTTTGGCATTCGTTCCGCGCACACGGAGAAATATTTTGGCGTTGCCATAACGTCGCGCGGATCGCCGTAATGACTCGACGCGCCGCGCCGGCAGAATCCCGCGCGCGTAAAAATGGAGAGCGCGAATTCGAATACACAAATATCGCCGCTGCTGATAAAAACAGACCACGGTTTATCACGCGACAACGATTTTTTTGTGGTATTTCTGATCGTCCGAGCATAGATTATTTTTGTTACGCCCGTACAGCCAATATGTATACTGCAGTGACCCAGGATGTCAACCCCGTCACTGGTTTATACCCCGGAGTAAACGTTTTAACAAATGCGAAATATACTGAAAATATTTTCGGAATATGCCTCAAAAGATACATCGTTTCAAATACTCACATTCTATTAGATTTATTACACACTAGCTTGATACCCGTACTTCGCTACGATATATGTAACTAACTTTAAATCAAAAACTAAGTTGATATCTCATCGGGCCTAAGAGATATTGAAGAACCTGTGAAAACATTTTACCCCTTTTTACCCCCTGGAAGGAATATACTCCCCGAATTTCATGTTTCTTGGCGTTGATGAGTCAGTCAATCATGCAGTCAGGACATTTGTTTTTATATATATAGATATACGTAACAGAATTTAAGGGATCTAAGAACTTATTGCGTGATAATTAATTGGACCATGGTTGTGGAATACAGCAGTTACAAGTGCAAACTCTCAATCTGCTCGAGAAGACCAAAAGCGACACTGATAATTAAATTTCCCCACCAATGATTGGGTGTGCCTCTATTGTATGCGACATGTATTCGCAAAAGGGGTATGTGCGTACTAACCTCGCAAGTGACTACTGCGTAAGAAAAACAGATGCCTAGGAAATAGGGAGGAGCTATGCAAGTCGACTGGAACCGGGCCAATCACTTATATATCGCGATGTCTACTAACACTTACTCCCAACGTTCGCGTTATATTACAGTCTGCGCGTTTAACGCCTGCTGCATAATAAAATCGTCTCTCATCGGGACACTAAATATTACTAACCACGAGATCCATGTACGCCGTCCAGCGAATGACAAACATGTTACACGTTGCTAATAAATTACGCTATGTTTTGAAAGTTTCAGAACGTAAGATGAACTATATCCGCACACACATATATATTCACAAAACTAATTTATGATCAAGAATATACATATATTTTGCGTATAAGTTGAAGTAAAATAAAGTTCAGAAAATGGATTTTTAACCGTTTGACTGTCAAAAAACAAGTATTCAAATATAGTACCTGTACCTATTGAGATTCATTGTGTACAGAACATACATCCATATTATATATTAAACAATATTTTGCAACAATATATTTATTTTGCTATAAGTAGTCTTTAACAAAAAAATGAGAAGAAATATATTTATTTGTAAAGAATTAATGCACGGCATGTGCATATATTACATCCCGATTTAGTCAGAGACAGGCTTTCAATCGTTACAAATTATTTCGCATATGTAAAATTCATTTCACATAATAATCTTTCCCGATACAATAAATGCATACAAACCAGCTTTATTTCTCGTAATCGGTCGCAATCCTCTTCTGACTAAAGAGCATTAACCGATTTTATTTATTATACTTGACGGATATATGTTCTCTCGACAATGATCGACCATTTAAACAGTGGATATTGACTACGCATAGCATTAACGGCGTAATATTCATTTTGGAATTATTATTCATTTTAACAAAGCTGGCATTTAATGTGCTGCGAAAATACTTCACTGTGGAAATATAGAATCTCAAAAATAATCAATATAAATCTTATCTGATAAATAATACTCTTGATATAATTCCGCGATGCCGTAAAATTTGCACTCGTAATGCACGTAAGAGTTTTAGAACTAATAAGTTTAATACACATTCGAATGAGAGTTTTATTAGCTATTATTCTTATACGAATACGAATATTGGCAATACAATATGGCTACAAAGCAACTGGAAGACAAATTAAAACAATTGTTCACATCCACAAAGTTTATAAGTCTTATTATAAGATTTATAACTTTGTTTCATACTTTGTACATTTACCTCACATATGTTGATGTGACATAAAACAGAGAAGACGCAAAGGATAACGATGATGAAATTAGAGTATACCTAAAAAATTTCTTTGCATCGTTTGCTATAGACTCCTCAACTTTATACAGTTAGTAAGAACGACATTATACTTCCAACCATGTATGTGTGTGTGGTAACAGGGTTAATCTTGAACGTCAAGTAACATCGTTAATCAACGTATTAACATATACTTTAATTTTTAAAATAAATTTTTAGATCTTAAAATCTTTGAATTTTTAGATACATACTTGGATATATCCGTGAATTTTTTAATCTTATAACTTCTTTTAATCTTTAAATTTTTTTTAATTTTTACTCTTAAAAAAGCCGTCTAAGAGGTTTCATTATTGAAGCTTTTTCGCGATGCTGATTTGGTTCTCTCACTGCGCTTGCTTCGTGAGCATCTGTCATTGCATATTTTGATAGTTTTGTGTCAAGGGCTTAATAGTTTAATGCAGGCCTGTCTAACCTGCGAGCCACTCGTGGCTCTTTCTCCCTCGGGCTCGGCACTCCCACTTTATAAAGCGTAAATAAAAACGTTTACAATACATAATCGTGCGTCATCAAGCTACATTAGTTACATTGGCTGTTAAGGAAAAATGGGGAAAATCTGAAGCAGTAAAAGTGGGATCGGTGACTCCTTCACTTCTGGCGGTTAGATAAGCCTGGTGTAATGTAATAGTATATGTATAATATTATATAGGAATAGTATAATATATATTAAAACGCTAAATAGTGCGCGTCTGTGATGGTAGTATGTATAACAAAAAAATTAATTTAATGTAAATATCTTGATTTAAAGGATTATAGATTTCTTTGATCAATCTTTTAGATATTTATTTATCGAATTTTAATATTTTTTTCAAGATGTTTGAAGTTCTAGTTTTTTTTTTAAATTTAATAGGGTTAACGATTCTTGAAATTTATAAACATAACTCTTTGGATCTCTTTTACGAGGTTTCTATCTTCTTAGTTTCATTAAATCTACACCAACATAAAAGCTCGCGATCTTTGTCGAGTCTAGAGAGAAACATGACGTAATCTATTCTTCAGAATAGCTATTCCAATGTTTCCCTTGAGCTTCCCTTAACGACCTTTCGAAGACCGACGACGACATGAAACTTGCCCGAAGCCGTAATCTTCCTTTATCGAGCGACCATAAATCCGGGCACGAAATGACGATCTCTCGATTCCGGGATTTCGTTAACCGATGAGAATGCTGGAGATGAAGGACTAATGAAGCAGGTGTTGCCAGGAGGAAATAGCGACGCGGGTAACACGGTAGGAATCCCGGTAACCCAACACTCGTCTACGCCTCTGTTTATCGCGGCTCAACGACTGTGAAACGCTGCCAAGTACAAAGCGTAGAAGGAACTGCATTCGTTACCGTGACGCGTGCTCCCGCGTAACGCTGTGGTTACGGATTACATATTACATCACCGTCTTCCATCTTCTTTGAGCCAATGAGGAAATACGTATCGCCAAGATCTATGGGAAAATGAACGTATTTTAACAGACACAAGAAATCAAAGAGATATTAACTCTTCAAAAAAAAAATAGCCACATGTTAAGTTCAATATGAATCGAATAACTTTCTTATAATGTTGTATAAGAAAGGTATTATCAGTGACAAAAATGTTTTTACGTGTGCACTTATAATTGGAGCTCAAAGCGACGGTACCCGTTCGACTGTAATGGTCTCTAGCCGGACATGCGACCTATTTGCAAGAAATTAATCGCCGACGTTAATATTCATGTCGGCAAGTCCCAATGGTATCGTTTATATCGCGACCGTCATGGAATTGGTTTAATGTGAAACGAGGTAGAAAGTATACATAGACGTATATTAGATATGGTATTTGCCATTGCTATTGACTCCGACGTGCATGTAAACACAAATCGCTGGCATTTCAGCGGGGCGGAGCGGGAATTAGATGCAGCAATTGCACCGACCAATACTGTTTGTGTCAAAACGCCGACATTTCGCGCATCGATTGCTATAGCTTACGATATTTGCGTCTCTATTTTCGCTGAGCCATTTGATGCGACAAAATAAGGATTTATTGCAAGCCCAGAAATACGATGTGCAAACGGAAATAAAGAATGCATTTACAATGAAATGTAAATGTAAGAAGATTTAGCGATTTTATATTACTGGGAAACGGCATACCGTTTATTTAAATTTTTGATGATCGCAATAATTATTGCGATCAAAGATTAATCTTTGATATGTGCAAATCTTGCAGATACAGTTTATTTATCTTATTATTGAAACATATTGAACCGAATATATCTTGGAAGATATGTTGGAAAAATTTACTTTCTGTTATTTAAATAAGTTGTTAATTTACAAATTATAAATATGCAAGTCTAAAAAATTTTTTTTTATATTACTAATATCAGTAATATATCACGCTCGGTTTTCAATATTTAAATTTATATCTAACATATACTTAAATATATATTTCAAACGATATACATATATGTATAATTCAATATTTTTTATCTCGAATGCAGAACACATTAAGACTTTTTGCGACACATTATTTTTATACTTTGGAAAGAATTGACTTTATTCTATATAATCTAAATAATAAAAAATCCAAAATCCAAATCTATAGTCCAACCAACACACAAGGTATGCATATATTTTAATAATAAAAAAAGAAAGGTTATGGATTTAGATCAGCTAGTTGTATCGTTTTTTAAGTTATCAAAATCGTTAAAAGATTTTTATTTTATTTTTAAAAAATTCTGAATGTTGCGTGTATCTCGCGATAAATAAAACGGAATACCAACGAGCGTTCGATTCTTCTTAGGACGGTCTCATGTATGTATATTCGTCTGCAACGACGGAAGCCGAGATCGATAGAATCGCAGGAAGTCTGCGTCAGAAATTCAAAGGAGATTTCTCCAAATGTCGGCGGGCACACGTGGTTGCTTGCATACGCGCCAATGCACGCGAGGATTCTCATCGATTATGTGCCAGGTTAACGACGACGAGCACGACTACCACGACGACGGTGGTATATACGGGCGCGTATAAATAATGCATCATCGTGTCGTTCAAGGGAGGCAGCCCACAAATATCCATGAAACGTCAATGGCAACGATGACCTCGTGGCACTCGTGGATCGGTAGTTATCGTTCAACGCTCGTCGCCTCTAGAAATATTCGTGTAAAGAATATTGCGACGTATCCACTATTTTTAGTTCAACATAAGATATTCTCAGTGAAACAAAATTAAGATAACACACTGTTCTCAATTTGCAACAAGCTGGATAATATGATATTATTTATTAATTGATAATTGAAAACGCCGACAATAATATGGAATAAAACTAGGAATAAATTTTTTAATGGAACAAAAAAAATTTATGTTTGAGGAAAATTAAAAAATTTTCTGATTTAAATGACTATATATATATATATGTATATTTTTTTATCTTCAAAATTTACGGAGATAATAATATGCATTAAAATCATCTAAATTTACTATTTAATCTAGAAATAGCATTTTATATAAGCCTCCAAATTTGTATTTTTATTTTGAAAATAGTGTTCTTATACACAACTATTTTAAATGTAATTGTATTCTTATCTATATTTTTTTTTACTTATTTATTCACATTTTAATTTATTTATTCTATAGTTATTGTATATAATTAATATAATTTTTTTACTTTCCTCTCTTATTTAAATATTCTAGAATCTAGATATTAAGTTAAAAAGAAACTGATTCGTTATTCCGTTTATTTTCAGCTTGAAACGGGAATGTTGTAAAATGGTAAAACATATTATTTTTGGTTTGAATTTAGTTGTTTCCTCTTTTCCTGAAACACACAGCACGCATTATTGTATATATAGATACATTGCCGCATCGTGAATGGAGAGTTCGGTTAACCGACTTTTGATTTTAGCGCGACTAGCAATGCAAATCCATAGCTGAAAGTGGACGAGTTTTGGCAGAGTTTACACATGCATTAAGTTCACGAACTGGCGCAGAAATAACGCGAATCGAAACTAATTTACGGAATATTGTGGCGTCTAAAAACAGGGTGGTTACGTCCCCGTTATACAATTTATCGGTGTTTTTGCATAAAACCAAGAAAAACAGTGTGCATCGTCTGGCCGCAATGTTTAGCCAATTGTTTATGTTGCACGCATACAACATACATGTTCGCTTTGTTTGCAAACGCCGTGGTAACGCTGACGCATATTTGGCACGAGATATGCCTTAAGAATTGCGTTGCGCAAGACGAGACGCAAATCGCATTTTAATACAACCGTTAAAAAATCGGAAGCCGATAAAAATCAAATTTTACCTGCATGATGGCAAAATCAAGATTGAACGATAAAAACTATTTATCTACAATTCCTGCACACAAATTATCTCTAACTTCAGATAATTATTTCTTTTTTTTTTCCAAAATATTGTGTACGAAGTATTTTGTAAATAATATTTTGCGACAAAAGTTATGCATATTTCGAACGGGCTTATTTATTTATTTCTGTATGTATGCGGAATGCGCGAACGGGTTTGGCAAATATTTGGTAAAAGTCAGTCTGCGGGTTTTTGGCTTCGGTCGTGAACTCCAAACATGATCCAACAGGCGGCGAGAGAAACTATTTCGTTACCGGAGCGGAGCGGAGCGGAATTTAGGTTTTCCGCTAGTTTCGGGAAAAGTTCCGTCGGGTTCGACGACGGTGCAACTTCCTTCGGCAACAAAGCGACTATCCGGCCGCCACGGGCAACAAATAAATACCCCGAGGGATTACTCACGATAATCGACAGTGTTCGTGAGCAATCAAAGTTTGGCGACTGTTGGACCGTAGGGTTCTCGCGAATAAGAGTGATTAGACACGAGCGTCGTATTCTCCGTACATCTCGTTAACGCTCGTAATGTTCAGCTCAATTAGGATTGTCCTGCGTTTGGTAATATATTTCAGCTATTATTTAAAAAATTAAATTGAGATTATCTTTATTATCATTAAATTATATGTACAAATTGTCTTCCGGAATTTTAAAACTTGGTAATATCTCTTATAGCAAATTTGGAATCAAATTATTTTGAAGAGACAAAAATCGGAGAATATGGCTCTTATTTCTTGAACTTCTTTCATTTGCAGTATTAAATTTTGAAAATATTATCTTTTTTTTTAACCATATGTGTACATGTACATGAAGGCAATATCTTTACCACATTTCCATTCTTAAAACGTCGCTTTCAAATAGAATGATATGTAAATAGCGGTATCATCTAATGGCACTTACAATTAGATGAGTGGACTTGTTGTAGAACTTGTTTCCACATAAATTATTGTATTTGCGTATGCCTTTAGAGTACATTCTACTAACTGTGTCAATTTTCCAAAATTATAGTCCACGTTATCTTGAAATCTATCGATCACTATCAACTATGGACTTGCTCATGCGATGCGCTAATGGCCTGCTCGCAAACGTTGCAACATATATTGGCTTTATTTTGCGCATGAATTATCTCGTATTAGAACCACGATCGTGTTAGCGGTGATCAGATCGCACGACCGGATGATCGTGCCGGATAATCAAAGTTGTCGCGTCAAGGACTTTGATGGATTACGCGAGGACCGCCGACGAGTCACGCAACTCGATCGGCGGTGAACCGATAGGACGTGACTATACGGTCGTTCGACGTGCATCGCGTCGACGCATCTGCGAATGGACGAATTATCGGCGCGTGCTCCCCAGGGACGCCTCGCGACACCTCAAGTACGCTCTTTCGGCGATCCCGATCACGAACTCGTCATTTTCGTCGTTGGGCGAGATCTCTCGCGTTTCCGCGTCTGATGGCTGACTCGTGATTTCCATCGCGTACGCGTACGTGCGGAACGCACGCGCTGCTGCTCTCGCACTCTCTCGTGACTATTGTTTCGGGCACGCGAGCCGCGACGCTGCGTTTCTCCGCCTCGTTGCGATGCATCACGACAGAGTGCATCGTAAATTTGCGGTCGTGTCTTTACCGAGGTCGAATTGTTATTCGTTTCAGGGAATGGATCGAAGGCCGGTACAAAGAACTCGCTCCTTCTCGATTAAATTTTCGTGTTCCGATACCGTTGAAAAATTCACTTAAGGCTACTGTCAATCTCTATTTCGCAATCCTGAATAACTGATGTGATACCTACTCGAATCAAATGACGTTTTATTAATTTAGGCAATTTCATTTAGTTTTTATTATTATTATATTTATTATTAATGTAAACTAATGTAATATTAAAATTAATATAAATTAATATTACGTAAATATTATATAAATTCTTATACTTGGCAGAAAATAATGAGAAATTTCTTTTAACGTATTTACTTATGTCTTTGTGAATTTAACTTTAAAAACCAGAACAAAAAGTTGAATAAGCGCGCAATCACGGAGTTAGATTAACGTTAATTAAGTTCCTCTCTCCACAATCGTTATATTCGGTGTAACTTTGAGATCGTTACACCAAAGATAGTTACGTGTATATACGTCACACTGGTGATCGGCTGGCTGAGCCTTTACTCATTTTGCTTGCCATTTGCGAAAATCGCGTGCTGCGCTTCGGAAGGGAACGAAACGGTGCATGAATTGCGACAAAGGGAGGGAGAAAGAGAGCGAGAGCGAGATAGATTGGGTTCGCTGAATCATTATGAACAGATACCCGAATGAAACATACAAAGCGGATATCCGGTGCGTTCCAAGGAAATTCCGAGTTACCAAGCGAGGATCGACTGCAATACTACTGTGTGGCTGCCTAGTAACGAATTGGTATCGAGTCGAATGCAAATCTAATATCGAAACCTAGCAATCGGTGACCTCAGTCGTATATAGAACTGACAGAAATGAAACGACTATGGAACTGATATCAGACAGATACAAAGCCGCTGTCAAAACGTTAAGTGAGAACGTTTAAGTGAATATTAGATCGATATCATTGCAATATTCATCAGGCAAACCTGTGCCGAAGCGATGCTTCGGTATCAAACCAAGATTCTGAACAGATAAGAAAGCAGAGATCAAAAACAAATTTAAGCAATTTCATAGACCAAGGGATGAGCATATAATGAACTTAAATGTTAAATATTAATTTATTCAATAACGAAAAAATGATTGAACATTATAAATAACCGAATGTTTCGAATTTACTTGTCAGTCTTCATCAGCGGTGAATAAATTACTTAAATATTAAATAATAAACTTGAAATATGTAAAATAACATATCGAGGATTGATGTCGGGGCTTAGAGTAAAATAATCAAGCGTAGATAATTGATGATGATACAGTATAGTAATAAAAATAATAGAGCGTCAGAAAAAATTGATTAAGTTTATTGTTGTTGTCAAACTGCTGTCAACAAATGTCCAATTAATTATCAAAACAGTATTCACAATAAGCAGGAAAGTCTCGTCGATAAACATCTGCCACGAATATCAAAACAAATATAAACTGAACATTATGGGAATATCAATTAGGGGCCGATAGATCAGGAATTATTGATCATCGTCCGTAAACACACATAAGCTGACTCGGCGCTCAGTAGTCCGACAGGTCTGACTAAGATGTATACAAGCGCAAGAAAGAGAGAGAGAAGAACACGCGCACTTTCGAAGTCGATGCCAGACGCGTGGGAGGCAGAAGGGGATCAGCGACAGCGCTCGTGCAACCGTACTCACATATACACGCAGGAGGAGGCGGCTACGAGCTAGAAATGAAAACACCACGAGGAGCTAGCTCCGAGGGAGTGTTCGCGGCGAGCGAATAGGTAGGAGTCACGAGTGTACGCCGCGCGGCAGCGGCGGCGGCGGCGGCGAGCGGCGAGCGGCGGTGAGGAGGTGACGAGCGGTGGCGGTGCGGATGGCGGTGTACGAGGCCGTGCCTCAAGAGTCGGCAGCGCCGGTTCTCTCACTTGTTGAGTGCGCCGAGTCGGCGGAGTCGGCGAGTCGACGACGACGAGCAAGAGTGCACGGACCGCGCGGACCGGCCGAGAGACGACGGACGCGGTCGCTCGGTGTAACGGTGTTTCCGTTTTCCTCGCGGAGAGAACCCGGTCGCGCGCAAAGGTCGCGGGAATCGTCACCGCGAGGGGTTGAACACACGCGGCGAAGTAGTCGATACGCAGGGGGTGACGCGAGGTGGTGGTGGTGGTGGGGGGGATCCGTATACACGCGGTGCAGCCACGTGTGACCGACGCGCGCACACACCGCACAGTTGCGACGTCGCCTCTCGGTGAGCGGTCTCTCGGTGAGGCAGAAAAGGCGCGCGGCGCGTGTGTACGTACGCGAATACGGCGGTATGCACGGCGGTATTACGTTATTAATAATAAAGGAGCACGAGAGAGCGCGGAAAGAGCCTTCCGGGAAAGGCGGTGCGGCTATTTTCGAGTGCCAGCGAGAGAATTTCCGCCGGCGCGACGCCGCTGTCCGCGAGCAACTGTCGGCGAGTGGATGCCCATCGCGATACGAGAGGGACCACTGGGACCAGGTCGTATCACAATGAATTATAGCTCGTGCGACGTGAAGATGACACAGTGAGGTCTTCATCGAGCGACTCCGACTGCCGTACGGAATTTATACATCATCATTATTCTTGACTATTACTTCGCCGTTATTGTGTCGTCGCTTATTGCAATCACGCATAGTACCTTCTGTGATAGCAAAGCCACCTGTTCCGTCAAGAATCGTCGTAGTGCTCGTTAAAGTGAATAAAATGTGAAGCTCCGATTTCGAACCGCAGGCGCTGATAGAAATCGCTGGAGCAGGCCGCCGCTGCATCATCTATAGCGTCTACTATTGTTACTCTCGGTTATTGTTATCTTGATTGTCGCGTATATCGGGATTGCATAACTTCCGGATGGTAGTCGGTTACATAATGATCCAGTAATGATCGGTAGCTCAGAAGGAGCAATTACCGAAGACGGATACGCATCAAAGAGGGACAAGCACGTGTTGCGTTTTCGGTCTCGCATTCGTGTCTTTCGATTTGATCCGGAAACCGCGAGGATTTCGATACCGACCAATGCAGCGTAATGTCCTTGCATTCTTTCGTGTCGTGAAAATAAGTTGAATTTATTATTGGTCGAACTGACCGCGATTACCGTGTATGAAAAATCGTGGGATCTAAGGAGTGGAAAACTTGGTTGTGTGTCATGACGATAGTCTGACGGTGTATCCAGAGAGTGAAGCGAGGAACGTCGGCGAGGTGGAAACTCTTCGAGGAGGACGACGAAGAAACCGGAAGTGATACGTGATGGCGATGAAGAGCCAGAAACACCGGTATGGCACCGGTACCAACATCGGTCCTCCCAAAACTCATTATCCTGCTATCAGCCAGGCTTATTGGGCGCCACAGCCGCAAACCGCACCTTATTCCGTTCCAGGTACTGACTTATCAATATCCCAGATAACACAGCTCTGCGCGAATAATTGTTCTGTAGGATTAGTCACGAGAGCAATTGTGAAAGAGCCGCTTCTTTGTCATCTGCACGAGGCCAAAGGCCTCGATATTTTGTACTTTAATACCAAACGTATTTACTGAACTTTTTAAATCTGTAACAATATAACGTCATTTGTATGACGTTCATATTCGGTAAATAAGTTTCGGCTCATGCAAATATAACTCAAAATATGTAACCAGAATTACAGATGGAACTTCAAATTCAATTGAAAATAATTTGTATTTACGTTGAATATAATGCATCGAATTTTAGAACGAGAAAGATACTTTCAGCGTAAATGTAATAAACAAGCAAAAAGAAAATGAAATATTAACTTAAGAATAATTATATGATGTGATTAGAATTAAAATGATATACTTATTATTTGAATTTAAAAACGGAAATTTTTTACTTGATTTATTTCAGTCATATATGAACGTGGTTCTATCCTCGTAGACAACCGTTCATTCTGTGATTAGATAAAAAAGGATTTGTTAGTTTTTGTAAGATTCTCGAACATGACCACATGCTCCGAATTTTTTATAATTAAACGTGATCTACATTATATAGGGGAACGGGGGGTAGCCACGGACATTATTAAAATTCAAGTATACCGCGTATCTATGGCCATTGTTTAAACATTCTGCACATGTCGAGATACGCAGAAGGGCATATTAGAATGTTTAAACAATGGCCATAGATACTCGGTATACTTGAATTTCAATAATGTCCGGGGCTACCCCCCGTTTCCCTAATGTGTGCTTATAATTTGCTCTTCTCCCCTCTAATCTATATAATAATAACCTTGTAAGGATCGTGCCAAGTAGGTGTAACCCTGTAAAGATACCACTGTGAGGAATTCATTGTGAAAGAGGCCGTGAAACATTGATTAAAGCACAAGCTTCTTACTTAACCTTTGTATTTAAATTACATTTAAATCGAAGTACCGACGTGCTTCTCTCCATGAGCAAGAAGATATATGTATAGCAAAATACGTTTATCTTCTTGCATAATATATCTTACTTATTTTGAAATTGAAAGTTTCCGAATACATAGATATGTGTCACTTGTAAAGAAAGAATTCATTTTATCGATAGCTACCTCTAGTATCGCTTAGATTATCTACTTTTTATCTTTTTTGGTTCCGATGGTATGTCGTTATCATATATTGATTTGCATGGGACAGAAAAAGAGATACTGTCGTCTAGATCCTAAATAAATTTTAAATTTTAACTTGAAGATAGATAGGTATATTTTTATAAGATAAATTTCTTTTTAGAATGCGTATGTAGGGTTATCGACTAATCTCAAGATTAGCGAATTATCTAGGTACAACTAATGTTTTCAATATCTTATCAGTATCGTGATAAAATAGTTATTACGATAACAGGTATGTAAACATGTTTAGCATAAGCAACATCTCACGCGAAGTTCATGCATAGTTAATGCAGCCCGACAAGCCCATGTGACAAGTCCGGGAATGTAATAATCGTTTATCTCGAGTCGCTTCCCCCTTCGATAATAATTATCCGCAGAAAAGCGGCAATGACCGCTTTCATTTGCGATGATAATTCGTTCGAAATGCGCTGACGAAAAATCAATTTATCGATTCGGGAACGAATGAGGCTCGGAAGGTGACACCGGCGGTCCGTCAAAGTCGGTGACGTTATGAATAATCAGAGGCGATTTGTGAACCGTCGAGGAAAATGAATAAGTACGTACGTACCTGCATAAATATACATGACCGCGTTGCGTGTACCGCGCTTGAGCCATCACTATTAATAAAATAAAGGTATCCCCCGACTGCATTGGACGTGTACGTGCATGTCAGTGCGCCGCCAGTCAATATCCGCGTCTCCCCAAGACGTCCGAAGGGATCCTCTCTCGCAGACTATTTTCGGCTGATCGTAACTGGCAACATTCATCGCTGACATTTGAACCCTTTAATAGCTCGTACTACATATGGCCCGTACCCATGTGTAACGCGACCATATTTTTTTTGCATAAATCAATCGTCCAATCTATGTAATAATAAACGTAAAGAGAAGCTTAACTTTGTTCCTCCTTTTTTTGTTTTTCAGTTTTAGACAAATAATTATTCATTATTGCTACAAACTATCTTTAATTTCAAAATACTGTTCAATAAATAAGTTTAATAAATGAGAGAGAGGGGGGAGAGAGATGTGGAGAGAGAAAGTAAGCTGAGTAAATAGCATATAGATAGCCAAGAACATTAGAAAAAATCGATTTAAAAATAGTCCAAAAATCTGTTATTATCAATCTGTTGAGATAAACTAAACATTCTACATAAGATTAAATTTCCTTTACTTCAATAATAACTTTGAAATTTTGAAATTTTGACACAAAATTTTCTACAAATACTAATTATTTGATTGTTGGCGGAAAATTAGTGATTAAAAATTTTTTCTTTTTTTTCAATTTTTTTTAAAGACAATAACATTGTTAGGCAGTCATGGGGATATATTAACAGAAGTGCTTAGAACAATGGTCGTGGGTTTGGCAAGAGCGAAAGTGTGTTTACAACATTCTCATAAAGCAATTATTGCAAAGCGGCTGCATTACTGATCGCGTCGCGGTTAAAACGAGGTTACTCATTCCATAGATTTCGCGCGCATAATACGATCAGAAGGTCACGTTCATTAGACTTGATCGACTACATGCACATACTCGCTTGCTCATGCTTAACTTGATTATCGAAATAATACGCATTATTTCAATACTTGGGTACAGTAATTCCACAATTTGATCCATAAACCAAATCTTGAAACTTGACATAGGAAAACCAAAATGTAACATCTAAGTGTAATACCTTGATGCAATTATTCGCAATTATTTGTGACTTTATGAAGTATATAAATTTTTTGTGCCAAGTAATATAGTTTTTAAATCTTAGAACGTAGCGTTGTTTAATTTGGCAAACCATATTCCGACATGTACATTTATCTTCTGTACCACCTTTAATAACTACTTAATATCAGATTACGTCTCGGATTACATTTTGTTTTGCTCTTTTGTGTCATTAGTTTGGAGCGAGTGTGCTTGGAATACTATACGTATTATTTACACTTCTGATAAATTTATATGAAGTAAACAATATGTGTCTCGTTATTAATTTGTTCTATCTGCTAATTATCCATTTTTCCAAACTATAATATAATTCTTGCTTCAAGTTACGGATATTAATTTGCCAATGTATTGGCAAGTTAAAGAACGGACTTAAAAGAAGGATTTGATCAATTTTCGGATCGGTTAGACGTTTTCAGGATTCATAAATCACACGTAATGATTTTAACGTCAAGCATCAAGCGTACGTGCGTCACGAGGAACAGGGCATTTTATTCTTCAGGCAGTTTCCATTTCTTGCAGTTTTCAGACACGTGGGCGTTCTCGTCAAGCGCGTTTACTCGACAATAGATTTTGCACGAGCAGAAGCGCTTTACGACTTGCCCGGCGATGAAGATAATTTACGGTGATTTGTCGACACGTTATTCGTGCGCTATCGTCCAAGGAATTCACGCTGCTTTCCGCACATACACCGCGATATATGAGCGCGAAAAATAGCACGTAAAAGTTTAATCATTCGCCTTTCAAGCACGTCCTATAACCCACTTGCCATTTTTTGACGTTTCACCTCGATAGTATCTACAATTTCCATTTGCGGGAATTACCAGTCCATATAATGGAATATAATTGTGCGCGTAATGTATGCGCGAGATAAGAAGCGTAAAATTTTTTTTTATCTTTAAACTATCCTCTTGAAAGTCACGCTTAATTATATTAACACACAAAAAAAATGATAGAAAGGATATACGTACTCCGGTTTCGTAACGACGTAACCTACATTTTTGCGGTATAATATTTCCTTTCTTTGATTTCCAAGTCAAACGACATTATTGTCCTAGTTCTTAAAGCATTGATATTACAAACATGCAAGCATCCTTGAAACAGTCGCAAATTATAATAATGTCCTATAATGCCGCTTAGTCAGTCAAAGGACTGAGAAATTGAAATCGCATGAAGTTTTGTGTACAATGCGAAACGGGATACAATATATCGTAACTCGACAACTGCTGTACAGTAATGAATCTTTCATTTCAATCTCTGCTATATTAATACATTTTGAATTTCTCATAACACAAAACATGTATGTACCCATTGAACATTATCAACATTTTAAAAACAAGCGAAAGTGTAATCAAAGAGCTTTTGTGCTTCAGAAAGAAATACTTTCATATAGCCCACCGTCATAAATTTAATTATTGAATTATTTTAATAGCATTGTATGTCTTGTACTACACTTTATTCCTGAGTAGCTGAAATGGAAACGAACAATCAGAAGTACTCGTAGAAAAGTAGCTTTGGCATGTGTGAGACAAGGTAGAGAGTCAAATGCAATTTCGCTATCGACTATCGATTGTTTCGCAAAGACAAGCAGACGTGCAGCTCGACCTCAGCTGTTTGTTCGACAACTCACGCGAATTCATCGCTATCGATATGTCAAGTGACGTATACGTAGACGATTTTTCGTAAGCTTGTCTATGCACATATCTCTGAATAATCAATGCAAACGGGTCATCCGCATCATTACCGGTTTCAACGGTTTTGCATGGCAACTAATGATCCTCCTATTTTTTTGCGCAGCCCGCTAAATTCGTCTTCGGCTTTTTCCGCGTGGACAGAGCCGCGAAAGGAAGAATACTGCTGCGTATAAGTATTCTTATCGCATGTCCGTTACACGTCCGCAAGGTAAAAATATTTAACGCATTTCGCAAGGTGCTAATCAAGATGCGACGGGCATATCCGTTATCCAAATAAGATGGTAGTGTGACGACGTGACTTTTCCAAGTGATTCGCTGCTGCTTCGTATGTGCTTCATTCGTCGAGCATAGCTTCGACATTTTGAAACTCTGACTCGAAAGAATGTCTCTGATATTCTTACCAAGTACTTTTTGGTATCGTCCGTATGTCAAAAGTAAATTCTAAAATTGCATAACTATATGGTCCGTTTGCGATCTAGTCTTAATATTTAGTATCCAGTGTTAATATCTAATATCCAGCTATTTTTTCAAGAGGTTTTAACAATTTTTTATCAGAAAAATAATAGGTATTATTATGATCGACCAATGAATTACTTATGATTGAAAAATTATATTATATCCAATATTTATATTAAAATTCAGTACTTGGATAAAATAAAATAGCAGTTTCGCCGTGACTAAATCAGAGTCTTCCTTCGTCAATATCACGGATACCTCATCTAACGTAAGCACACACGTCTCACAATAACAAACTCCACGTTGAAAAATGATAGCGTTGTGTACATCAACGCAAGCGATATCGGGTTGCAGCAATGCGAGTATCTTCGACTAATAAAACTCAATAGGCATGGCTATCATGCAGTTCTTTTGATGAGGAAGTTATTGGTAAGATGTTATAAAAATCAAGAAAAGTATTGAAGCAGAAAAAGAAATCGAGATGCTTAATATAGAAAATTTCATTCAATCATGATAAGAAATGCTCCAATATTTGTTGAAAGTTAATACTTTTAACATTTATAAGCAATATAAAAAGATTAGAAATAATGAAAAGCATGACAGTTTTGGATCTGTATAAATTTCCGCGACATTCAATCTGGATAAGGATCTTCATTAGGCATAAAATTGGAACGTCAGTAATGTAGCTCGGTGCATCGATTTGAAATAATCGATAACAGGTGTCGCAGGCGAGGCGGAAAGCTCAGATGAGAATTGTGCGTGGAATTCCGAGGGAGGAGAATACAATAACGAACACACTTTCAAACATCCTTGACTTCCTTATATGCAGGCACGCGGGAAGTTACGTAATGAAACCCGTCGAGTCACGGCAAAGCAGGTAAGAAGGATACGGCAAGAAAACGAGAGGAGGTATCGCCGTGTAACAGAATCCTTTGTCAATGTTTCTGCCGCGTCAGATTGTCCCGTGGAATCAGAAATCTTCCTTTGAGGAGTCGTCGACGGCACCGTCGCTTATCTGAGATCTTTCTAATGAGCCCTTTGCGGATTGAAATGGAAAATGCGCGCGTTCAGCTAATACAAAATAAAATCTTGCGAATTTCGCAAAATCTACCATGGCTACGTACTGTAAATTTTAATAACGATTTAGGAAAAATACCTTTATTATTATTATTATTATCAATTTCTGAAAATTTTATTATAAAATTATTACATATCACGATATTTCTCAAAATTTTTTAAGCTTATGGACATTTAAGCGTAAAAATAGAAATTCCACATACATAATGTATACCTAATATAAAGACTATTACTTGCATAGTGAAATTTCGTTTATTTAATGCTCCAATTAATTTCCAATAGCTCAATTAATTAAATTGGAATACCTACTTTTTTTATAAATTAAATTTTACTTCACGAGAGATTTATAATAATTTCAAAATGTAATATATCGAATTAGTCAATTAAAAGAAGTATAAATTAAAACAAAATATTATAATAATTGGTATTAAATTTAATATTTAAATATATTTGCAGATAAAAAACTATACGACTTATTACGTTAATTAATTTTATACATGAAAATTTGTGTCGATTGGTTTGATCTATCACAGTTTATTAAAGAATTTTTTTTTACTTTTGACCAAAATTATAAATGCGTGATGACAAACTAGTTATGTAAATAGCTCTCATAAATATCCTTGTATAAATATATTAGGTCGTAAAAAATGTCAGGTGTGTTATATTTAAGTCCTATTGCATCAATAATTACCTTCATTTTCACGTCACTCAAGTCGCGTCATCAAAATATATAAATAATTCTGGCGACTTTTTATATATAAAAAAAACTGATACTATATGTGCCAAGTTGAAAACTATTTCAGATAATATAAGATAACAGATTTTCCAATTTTTTTTTAAATATATGTTATATTTCACGCATTACGAATAATTTACATTATTGATGCGTAAATTGTAATCTATTTAATAATCCAATTGGTGTATTTAATATTCAATTAAGTTCCACATGCATACAAATGAGAATTGGCTTGGTTTGGCTTTCCTGTTGCATAAGTTATCCAGTCGTCGAAATTGTTTTCATTCAGCGAACTATGATATACTAACTAGAATGTTCTTCAGGAAGTCATGTGGCCTTGCAGCTGATGCAAACATATACGAAGCGAATGTCCAGAGAACAGTGAATTGCGTTATCGTAAATGCGCCATTTTTATGACGTGCGATGACTCGCTTATATCTTTTCTTGCGATTGCTTCAGCGATGAGGCGGCTAGCGAGGAGTTAAGTATAGTCAGGTGATGTACGTGTTTCAACGTTTGTGTGTGTGTGTGTGTTAATGGGTTGCGCAAGCGAGACGAGTCGCTACGGTTGCACGTCGATGCTTGACAAACTGCACGTTTCTAATGCACTTGGTTGCATTAGCAAGCAGCGATGGTGGCGTGATATTTCTTCCGCCGTGACTCCGTTTATACAGACTGCAGTCCTACTTAACACGTTCGCCACGTCCCGTTCAAGGCGATCAAAAAAATAGAGAATTAAGTTGATTGAGACGTTAGAGTCGTTAGAGCATGACGCGGTGCAAATGATACTGCAATTTGCAATCGAGTAGACAAAATTACTAATAGTAACGCCATATCCAATTTTTAGCTACTTGGAGATCAAATCTGAACCCAACGCGTTTGTTTAAAAAATCTAAAATATATAATAAATTGTACATAATCTAATATTTTAAAACTATTATAGGATAAAAAGAAATAACCAAAATTCATTATAAATTCAATGAGCAGTTATCCCCCAGAAATTCTTCCCCTTTTATTTAAAACTCATTTAAAAATCTGTAGTTGGTGTGGATATTTTTTTTATTTAACTATACACTTATTAATGTGTGTTAGTAAGTTTGTTGCATCCGATTATACAATATGTAGGTAAACGTACGTCGCTCCGTGAAACTCATATCTAGAGGAAGTTCCACGTCGGTCATAATATTTTCCAGGACATAATATGCATTCGCATATTTCTTCAGAGATGTTAAAAAATTAATTTTCTTGTGCGCGGTAGGGCGAGACATCGTTTCGTTTCGCATCGTGTCCTTCCTACGGCAGCGCGACATCGTTTTCTATTCCGCGAAAAATACAGAGCCCTCGAGCGTTTCTCTCTCAAAAGCGCAACTTTACGAACTCAAGGAAAGTTAAGGTTCCGTGCGATACGAAACGACATCGCGTCAGTGTGTCAGTAGACCGGCAACGAAACGAGTTTCTTACCCGGCATTTAAACGTAACCGCAAGGTACAGTTTCCTTCGCCGGCCACGATTTGGTATATTTTCGATCTCTTCTTCACTTCAATCTCCTCTTCACCGATGATGTACATTCGAGGGTATCAGTGAGAATTACAAAACCAATATATAAAGTTATATGTAAATCAAATCTCGGCGCGCTTAGACGATACACAAATTAAATTAGAAAAAATAACAACGACTTTATGAATTACGAATTTATATTTATTTCAATTATTAAACAGAATTATTTAAATTATTAGAAGGATTGAGATATAAGTATAACAAATTTGCGTCTATTACTTTGAAACTTACGCAATCCAAAGTTTGTGTATTGTCGCAGGATAACCCACGAATGAAAAATTAACGACAATGAGAGTAAGGCCAGTCAACTAAGAACCGAGGTCAATGTTGAAGTCGTAGCGGCCGACTTCGCAGTTTTGCCGGTTGCGTTCCGCTGAGAAATGAATTGGCAATGGCAGGGAGAAGGCGCCTCCCGTTGCTTCACGATTTACATGCGACCTAGTCTCAGCTGATCGAGAAGTGGTCATTGGCCCCAGCACGAGTCTCCACAGCGTTTGGCTCGCGTGCGATAAGCGGCTGCATTTGATTAAAGTGCCTTGTTGTCTGTTTCGTAAACCTTGACTTGATGATTATGCGGATGACAAGGATGAACTTGGCTAAACTTTCGTAGGAAATGTAACGAATCAATATAACATACTGAATTTTTGTTTCATATTTTACACATTTACCTTTCCAATTTTAATCAACTTTTCTTTCAAGTCTCAATAGTCATTGCTGTGAAGGTCTATTCATATCATAAAACTTTCAATATTACTCGCTGTATATTTTATAGTTTAGATTTAGATGAAATCAGAGCGTATAATTTTTTCAAAAAGCCATTTGGAAATTGCCGTTCCTTTACGAAGAATATAATGAAAAATGATATTTCTTATTCAGAACTATTCTATAACGTGTCCTATAATTGTATCGTAACTGGAAAAAGAGTGCTAAAAATGTTTAGTACTAAACTTCAAGTTGTCAATAATTTTCCTAAATTTAAACCAAGCAATTAGAAGCAATTATTTTTTGATCATCAAATGTAACTAATGCTAATTCAGTGAAATATTATACCGTGCGTACCAAAAGCTCCTGGGCCCGACATGGACCTTAGACCTAAAATACAATAAGATCGTCTATTGGCCCTCTTTGAATCTTCCAACTTTTATCTGAAACATTTTTCCAATAAATCAATACTTTCTGAAATAATTGGCCATTCCGGAACCTTTGGTATACGCACGGTATATCGAACGATTCAGATTGCTATATTCGAAGGAAATATAGCAATCGACGAAACGATCCGAGCTGATGTGGAGAGGGATTTCACTTGTGACACTTCTTTGCACGTTAACTCACATGCATGCGTGTTCCGCTTTCACTCGTATCGCTAGTCGCGCCGTCCCTGAAAAATCACGTAATTCGTTACGCTCGGCGAATTCCTATCCAGCAAACTCGACTAAATTGCTGAAAAATAAAATGCTCTGCAGACATGCTTTTTTACTATTTCAAGCCATCGCAAATAGCAACTTCAATTTCCATCTGTTATTTGACGATTATATCGACCATGTAATAATTCATTTCACGTTATGTACCACATTAAATTCGCCTTTTTTTCGCATATAATGATATAGACTCTAATTGTCCGCTTATTTATGATAAATCATATTTTACAAATCGTAGTATATGTTCCAAGATATGTTTGATGTATTTTCGACTTTTTGGCGACAGTCTTTATGAAGTGAAATATTCTTTTCAAAGCAACTCGCTACTTAAGAACTTATATTACAAAAATATAATTTTAATAAAAAATATAATATTAAAAGAAGAAAAATACTACTAATTTTCTCTACAAAAGAACATCAAAATTTGTCTAAATCAAAAAAATCTATCAATAAATTATTTCTCTTTTTGGAGATATGTAAATAATATAACGCATTATTTAAAAAAAGAAGAAAAGAAAAAAGATTCATATGCTTTTTGTTTCTTTTAATAACGAGGACATATATTAAATTCTCGTTCACATCTCTACACTACTTAGGGCCGGTTGTTCCAACCTATTGGTAAGCTACCTAATAGTTAAATCACATATGTCTATCTTTGTCCAATGTAAAGGATAAACAAAGACGTACATATGATTTAACTATTAGGTAGTTTACCAACAGGCTGGAACAACCAGCCCTTAGCATATTAGCAACATTAAATATATGTGGTGCTCCAGTTTTAAGATTTATTTACGCGATATGAAAGAGAGTCACTGCAATATACATGCAGGACAAAAATTAAGTAGTCGCATGTTTAACGTTGGATATATGATACAAATCCCTCTCAGTCTATTGTGTTTTCAATGTTTTCATTGGTTCAATGGTGATCAGTAACTCCATAAGAGAAAACCTTGATAAAAGGAAGTAACAGCTGTAATGAAGAAGAGAAAAAGAAAAAAATAATTCTCTGCACAGCGTTTGTATGTACTGCTTGTTTTTGTGGTCGGTCATTGCAGCCTGCAGGCTTCAGAAATTTATCAATGGAGACCGTTATTACGCGCGCATAAAAGAGAGAAAGAGAGAGGCAAAGAGAGAGAGAGAGAGAGGCGCTATAGCTGGTTGGTAAAAAATGAAGGCCATGAGAAATCCATTTTAGCTGGTGATGTGCGATATTTATTTGAATGATCTTACGTCAGTCTCTATCATCATCGTTATATTTTTACGATCTTAATAAAGATACCAAATCATTTACATCGGATAATTTCGCGCGCGCGTGCAGACAATACGCAAATTTTATCATGCTCTAGATTTGTATCACGAATCCGCTCTTGAAAAAGGCACGTAAGAGATTTAATTGTTGCCGCTTTTCCGCGATGCTAATTGATTCTCTCACTGCGCTTACTTCGTGAGCATCTGTCGTCGCATATTTTGATAGTTTTGTGCATCAAGGGGTTAATAGTGTAATGTGGTAGAACTAGTAGAATATTAAAGCTAAATAGCGTACGTAGCGTGCATCTGTGATGTCTAGTTGATATAATATTAAAATTTAAGTTAATTAAATTACATTGAACCACTTTTGTCTTTTTTACGATAGATACAAAGAACTTTTTGACATCATTTTTAATTGAATATTTAAATTCATATTATTAAATCTATACATATATGTATTTTTTGCATTTGTCTGTTAAAAAACAAATTTATAAATAAATTTTGGAATGAGGAATTGTAGTGATTTGCTTTGGAATTTAAATATAACGAAAAAGACGAAAATTCTTTCACAAAAAGTTATTAATGAATTACTGGCATGCTAACTTTATCTCGCGTGTAGAAATTTTGATCTATTTATTTCCAGCATTTTATCACTATTTTCGTGCTGTGATTTTAGTAAAGCAATCATGTAAAAACATCTGATAGTGCACTCGAAGGGACATTTATCTTGATGTATTCGAAGGCAATGTATTTGTATGTATATAGTGTATAGTATAGTATATTGGTTATCTTTAAATAGGTCATCCTTGATGAAGATTTGCTAAATATAGAAATACCAGTCATCTAGCAGCGATAACAGTTAATGAACTCGCGTTTAAGTCGACCGTGACATGCACCGATCTTTAGGTATTTGCGGTCTTTCTTATATACTTGCGTCGTATATCGCGTGTAAACTACGCAATAATCTAAATTTTCTATGACACTTATGTTTTAGATTTTTACTTTAAATATTTCATACTGATTGTTCTATTCTAATTTTATTGCGTAATTTATTGCTAAATGTGTTGCCGATTTGAAGATATTGTCTATCTTAGGCAATATCTTAAGCGAAATCTATAATACACATAACTTGTACAGATTTTATTTTCCCAATAGCTCCCAATGTGAATAAACGAACGTACAGGCATACTGAGATAGGTTGCCATATGTTTGCAATTATTAGAATTTGCTCTTTGTTCTTAGATTCAAATGCACGATGCAAATACGAGCGTATATCATAAGCATATTTACTGCGTGGCGTGGAAGTATAACTTTATATTTTTGCAAAGAAAATCAGAATGCATAAAGTTAAACATAAAATTAACGCAGAACGCACAAAAATCAATGAAATTCAAATCAACTGTGTATCAGTCTAGCCTCTTCCTGGCATCGTCTCTATTTCCTGGCCCCATAGTTGCGCCCACAGGCACGTAGCAACTAATAACTAGAAATTACACGAGAGCCTGGCGTGGATGTTCATTTGATCGACCCAATAACGAATACCCGGCATTTCAACTCGGCCGCCAACGTTTCGCGATCACGGTCGCGTAAACACGGCACAACCCGCTCGTTCGTAACGCAGTACGCGCAAATTGCAGGCGAGCGCGATGGCTACCGTCAGACCTAGTTTACCCGATCAAATTGCAATGGTGCGCGATTGAAAACGGGTGAAGGCCGAATTAACGTCAGGACGTTAATTATCCTCGCATTGTTGTGTCGAGAAAAAGTTCCTCGAGGGTGTCGGCATCAGTATTGCGCGCGCGCACGTTTACACACACGTCATCTTTGTTACGCAAATAATCCTTCTGCCGCGTAACATCGGCTGATGGAAGGAACTGCAATCTTAGCTGGCGCGATGATGCCAACCTTGAAATGAACAACAGTAGGTACGTGTTGCTTTTCCTCTGTGTTCTGCTTGCTTAGGCTGGTGTGAAATTCCAGGATACGCGGTGTATTATCGCGCGCCGTTTATTCAGGGCTGCACTCGAGAGGCTGCATCGCTTTGCAGACCGGGTACTTTACGTTGCGTCGACGTAAATTAATCTGTGGTTAATTAATTTCCCTTCTATGTCATAAGCAGAGCCGCAATGTGAAAAGAGACATTCAGTCATCAATTAAATTCGACCAATGACTTCATGTTACTTATGACGCGGATGTTCTTGAGCACGGTTTAAAATAATTGATTTCATCACTGTGCTAAATCTTTAAGGAAATCTTTCTGTATTGTTTCCTGAGAATCATCGCTCATTGTTTTAACACGGCAGGAATCTTAGACTCGATCGATGAAGGTTGAATTTTCTAATATCTCACAGCTAGAAGATATTGCTCCAAAATCAATGTATAGGCAATTTTTCGAATAGCCATTCAGCTCGAGAAGGATCTGACTGTAGAATGATATTCCGGAACGCAATGCAGTTAGTTTACGCGTTGCTGGATTTTATACGTTCCGAAAATAGCCGAGTGCGGTAATCATGAATCGTTGTTTCGCGGAAGGCAATCATTCCGTTCTATCTGCACAAACCGCGTGTAACCGCGCGAATTGTTCCTTTTTTTTTTTTCATTCGATGATTCCAGAATTCGCGGTGGATCGCGTTCGGACTGTGCTACATACGAGGCGCGCGAGATTGGCGGTCTATCCTTGAACATTCGTTCATAATAACGCTGTTTTCAACCTGTGCAAAACAACGCCCTGCAGGCACTTGCGTAACGCTGGCGCGCGAAACATAGACGTGATCTCGGCAAACGACAATTCGCAGAACAATTATAAGAATACCGCGCCTGAATACCGATGACTTTCTGATATCCAGAAATGCCGCGTTTATTATTTTTAATCGCTTTTTTCATACTATAATTATATGAAAGAATCTCACAAATTTAATTTATGTGCAATCTATTAAAGATATTGCTAAATAAAATATGAGACATCTAAAATGTTTTTATATTTTATTTTTATCAATGATACAATTCATCAATATCTTCAACTATCTCCATGTCGCATATAAGTTAAGAAAAAATTTATGAAATTTTACATTTTGCTAATAATTATAATGTTAACATTTTTGCATATATTAATTGAAATACTGCGTAAAAATGTATGAAGTATGCATAAGAGAATTCTTTCTTTGACGTAAAGCACTGCTACTTCTGGCGGAACAAGAAAAATGTAGGTCAAAAATATTTAAAAATCGGGCAACTCAAAGAGCAGCGAAACATATTGAAGAAACTTGCGACATTTTTCCATACCTATCTACGCGATGCATCGCGGGAATCGCGTTTGAAGTCACGACGAAACCGTATCCTTCAAAGGTATGTCGAGTTTTAATGATCGCTGCGGAGCAAAGTATATTCGCGGTATGTAAACGATATTCCAAAGTAATTTTAGTCGTCGCGAGTAAAATTGGTAGCCGTACCGGTCTCGATATTAAAAATGTTATATGGAAAGGACTTTGTATTCCCTTGAAATATATTTAAGATACTCGCATTTCATAAGTGAACATGCTCGTAACTCTATTTCATCTAAATGACATTAATTTTAATGAAATTTATTCGAAGAAGCAACACAATATCACAAAGATGGAAATTTACTTCGATTATTCTGATCTAATTTAATGTAATTTAGCAGATTGAAGATGAAAGTGATAATAAACGAATCACATTAACAATATGAAGACTGAAATTGTCAGTAATTACTTTTCAAAACTTTGCAGAAATTACTCTTTATTTTTCCTTATAAAAATGAAGAAATAATTGCTTGTAGAAGCTTTCTTTATATCTTGAATTTTTCAAATCTGACTATACACAAGTCTGTATGCACAGATCTGCCCTAATCGCAGGAGTAAATAAGAAAAATATTGAAATAATTCTCTGCTCGACGGAATATCGGCGGGTAGGTCGACGATAGCGATGGCACGAGTCTCGAAAAGAAGAAGCAGCGCGCACGAAGGGAACCTCAGATCATATCTAAAGAGAGAACATTTTCCCTCGGAGGTGGAGCATGGGGATTTCACTTGAGGGAACCTCGGCGATACTAACGAGTCGTTTCAGTCGAGTCGGAGAGTCCGCTCGGGACGAGCTTTTCTCTCCTGTCTTGCACGGCGAGACGGACGGTTTCGCAGAAACCGTCGGCCATCCGGTTGCGCAAGAGAGGATTGCGATTATTCTTCGGTTAGGCTCTCGGCTCGTTGCCGTATGCTCCGGCACTACGGTACCGTACGACGGCACAGCCGTATATGCCGTCGTGCACAGTTGTGCGCACAGCTATGCACGGAACGGCTATCTGTAGTAATTCATTTACCGGCTCGATATTTAGCCTCGTATCTACTGAGCGCATGATTATTGAAGCATATCCGAAGAGTTATAGAAAAAAAATATATGTATATAAAATATCGTTTAAACATATCTATTCTTCGACTCACTCTTTAAATTTGATTAGATTTATCATAAATTTAACAAATAGATATTTAATAAACAAGTTTTACTCGTTATTTATTTAATTTGCAATTGAAAATTATCTCGATGGGGTCAAACAGCTTTTTAATTACCTATACATTTCGTCAAATTAGTTTTAATTATGACGATTATTGTTGTGAAATATTTTACAGTTAATACATGAATACATAATTTTATGGACGACATGCGTATATTGTCGTATTATTTGTCGTGTAATATACATAAAATTATTTGAGCGTGAGAGGTTTTAAACTGTCGCTTAGAGGTCTCAACAGACATAAATGCGCCACGTAGTGTCGCCACGCCGTTATCTTCCGACTGCAATATAGGCGCGTACCTCCTCGTCCGTCGTGCCGTTGCGAAAGCAACTTTACGCGACTTATTTTCAACGTGCTCATTTGCCCCGCGTGTGTTCGCCCGCCCGCGAAGAATATTAGCTTCCACGTCGAGTGAATTCATACGTACCTATGTTGCTGCGATGCATTACATTCCGACTTTATGCAAGAATTTATATTACAGCAATGTAACGTAACAGCACCGAATTTCTGTATATGTATAACCGTATGATTCTGGTTAATTAATTGCTCGTAGACAATGCTTTTGTCCATCACGTTGTTTCGAAAATCTCTTATACGATTCATAAGATGTAATATTTTTTTATAATCTTCTATAACCGTATTACAAATTAAAAGTTTGGTAAATTTTTACGTGTGTTTACATCGTAGTAATTTGTTATGCATTGACTTTATAATCTCGGAATTCTAAAAAAAAATTACAAGCTATAATACAAGTATACTTTATTACAGAACAGAATATCTCTTTGAATAATTACATGTGATAAAATATAATTGTAAATTTATATTAATGACGTCAGTGGGTAAAATTGTGTTCAAGAAAACAGATATGATTTATTACAAACCGTTGGTCATAGATACGTACGTCGATCAAAGTTGCAGTAGAGGACAGTAGAAGGCAATAGAGGATTGTATAACATTCGGACTCTGTATTTAAACTTTTTCTTTTTTTGCTAGGTACTGAACCTTGGATATCTTGCATATGCATTAATGATAATTTATAACAATGTTAAAGATCATAGAACCATGCAAATTTATTCAGATGATTATGTTAATTTGATTTTAATTTAGCTTGAATAATTATTCTAACATTATTTGCGTTCCATGATAAACGCTATATGATAAACGTAATTATATACAACAATGAAAGTATATTTTCGTTGTTCATTTTACGTATAACAAAAAGTTATTTTGTTGGTGCTGCATTATTAATATTTCTGTAAAAAAAAATAGAGAGACAACGGTGGAAGAGCTTTCGACACGTTTGCGATTCTTGATGGTAGCGTGTATATCTTGCGTGCAACTTGGCAACGCGTCGATGTGCCTATTGCGGCAACTAGAAAACGATTACGGTTAAACGTGTCGAGTAATTACACGATTATCAGGACTACCGATGATTACCGGCAATCGAGGCGTTCAAGTTCTTGCTTCGTAGCTTGCAATTTCATGGCGTGAGCAAAATGCGAAATGAAGAACGAAGATCTCAAAGGTCGTGAGTGACCCGCAAAACCGGTGCTATTCTCACGACAATTTTATTTTGAGAAGAACGTAGTCGCTGACCCGCGTTTTACATATTCATACGAGTTTTGCATAGCAACATGCATATGATAAGTAAGCAGTAGTCGGGGATTAGTGTCCACTGCGTGTCCGCATGATCCTACAGACGTAATAACAGCTGAAAGAACTTTGGCTAAAACAATCATTGCACTTGTAGGAAAAACGTGGGATGTCAATTATTTTAATAAAAGTGAAAAGAAACATTGTTTCCTTTCATTAAAGTAAATTTTTAAATTTACAATTGTAGATTTCATTTATCATTTATAACGTATTTTTTTCTATTATGATAATTTTTCGTGTCTTTCGATGCGAAACTATAAGTTTCTATTGTAAACAAACATCTTATTTGTCATTACATGTAATACGCTCTTTATTACTTTATTTCAAGAATTTAATACATTTAAAAAGTTAAGTAACTAGTCAAATTTGAATCATTTTAGTTTATATTTGTTAAGTTGTTGAAAGTAAATCTTATATTGGAAAGAATTCAAAAGACATGTAAATA
This sequence comes from Temnothorax nylanderi, assembly GCF_030848795.1. Classification (NCBI taxonomy): domain Eukaryota; kingdom Metazoa; phylum Arthropoda; class Insecta; order Hymenoptera; family Formicidae; genus Temnothorax; species Temnothorax nylanderi. The sequence continues at coordinate 129,452 of NW_027249380.1, read as the reverse complement.
ATAGTCTCCAAGACAAGTGACATACATTTTTCCTAGGCGTGTCATGTATGATTTGATCAAACGTCAATGTGTGATTAGATTTTCATAACCATAAATAATCGATGCTGATATTTTGCATAGAGATCGGATAATGACGTAAATATTAATTATTATGCAAATCTCTGCTAAGATATCGAGGTTGTAACTCCATTCTCTTTAGAAACTCGTGGGATTATTCTTTTACAATGTCAACTATAAAAAAGATCCTATTAAACTTACTATCATTACAAATGTAAATTCTGTTTCAGTATTATTAATGCTACTTGTATAACTTGTATTATTACTCGTATTGAATAAATTATATTTGTATCGGAGAAATTAAAATAAATCAAATTTATGTAAATTAAGTTTGCAACGGGAAAATTTGTTCATAACATAATATGTACATCAAAAGCGAGAATTCTGTCACGGATTCAATTTACGTCAAAATACGTTTGTATATTTATTATTTTCAAAAGAATCTCATGTATCCTGTATCCGATACGATAAATAGAAATTAATTAACGGTTGCATTGATTTTAGAAAAGATAAATTTTTCAGTTTGACGAAGAACAATGATCAGGGAGATGCAAAATAATATATGAAACAAACGTATCTGAAACAAAACATATATAGCTGTAAATCAGTTGGAGATCGGTAAAAGAAAGTAGGTCACAAAAAATTATTTCAGTATCCGAGAAATCGTCTTTGTTGAAGCCCTTGAAAGTAGGTGATTCCGTATGCGAAGAACGTTTCGGGGTTTCGTCAGGTAAAAAGAACCGGGCAAATCTACATGCGCTGACGATTTTATGAGTAGGAGTATATACTTGGAAGAAAAAGTGAAATGCGCTAGTTACGCAATATTATCAAATATTATAATACGTAAAGTTTGAAACATGCAAGATTCATAATAACGTATCTTGAAATATGATTTATGATAATATAATTAGAAAATATAATTATAGTATAATTTAGATAGTATTTTATAGTATAATTTGAATAAATAATTATAAAAACAAATTTGAAGCATTTAAAACAATATAATAATGTACAACATAAAATTTAAAATATTATTTTTAATGTGTAATTTAAAAAATTTTATCTTGTTTTAAATTCTCTTTAATTTTAAGTAATATTATTTTAATATCATATTAATAGAGATTGTTTCTATAAAAAAATATAATATAAAGAGAAACTCTCTTGCAAAAAGAAAAAGCGGACGTCTTTAAGAAAGAAGTTAGCTGCGCGAGGGAGCGGTAAGCAGAACGAACTGGTATGTCGAAAAGAGGGAGTCTTTTCCGGTGAAAGGACGTGCAAGCTAGAGGACAAGGATAGCATATGATATGGCTTTGACCGCAGGAACCAACCGGAAGCGCAACACGAGACACCGGATCCCATACAAATGCCCAATTAATGTACCCGCTTATGGGTCTTCGTAGTCTGCTGGGGATAACACGGTACTGGTGAACTTCATCTACTATTCCGACGTGTATGAGGCATCATTCGTATCCTTCGTATATACGTCCTTAACGATGGTGATACTTGGCGCTCGCAGTCGCGATCCACGATTTATGGCGTCATTTGTTCTCACTGGCGGTTGTGCGATCGCGAGGAAGATATTTGGTGGTCACGGGGGTGACAAGGGTTTCAACGAAATGTATGCAGTCTCCGGTAGAGGATTCATAATGGGAATTCAGCTCTTTCAAAGCTTTGCGAAATGTTCATTCTGACGAAATCAGTTTTGCTTGCTTACTTACAAAAATTTCTTGAAGAGAACTTCTTATTTTTTTAGTTCTCTTCTCTATTCACACGAATTCTCCTATTTAGAGCTGAATTTACATATTTAACCACTTTGTCATCACTTCAGATTATGTAATTTTCGTAATATAGAAAGTAATTTCTTAATTTTAAAATTAAAAGTAAAATATATTTTTGTATTGTCTCGTTTCAATATTTATTTTATAAGAAACTTTATATCGCTTTCAAAGTAGAAAGAATCAAGATTAAGCACACTCATGTGATAGTAAATGTGCTATGGATAAGAATGGGGACTTTAATGTAATTATGTTACGCGCGGTTGAAATGAAAAATATAATACTCTGGTTTCCCAGCAAATAATTTAAACGGAAATGAGGACAGTTATGCAGGGTCCGCTATGCATATGCTAAGACAGTTTCGTTCGCAGGTGCCTCCTCTAACTGGCTCGTTTATCACTGTCTACGTATTAATCACTGTGACAGGATTGGTTTGTATTTTCATTGGACCGCAAGTTCATATCACTGCACGATGACTACTGTCCGTAAATGTCGCTCCATAAAATAGAACAATAATTGTCACTTTTGTAATCTCGTGGATCATAAAGCGTAAGTTACCGTCTTATTATTGCAACCGTCAAAGTGCTAATCGGAATTCCAAGCTGTCTATAAATCGCTACTCTATGTCTGACGTCATTTCCTGCGAACTTCGTCAGCGACATACTAATGACCGCATAATTGTGACCGAACGCGATATGGATACACCTGTCGGTGCATCGGCTGCCAGATTGGCTTCGAGATGTGTGAATTTCTTTCAATTCCCGATTTAATAATTTATTCTTAGATACCTAATCATAATTCATCAGCATTTTTATCTATAGATTCTCGCTTTTTTCATTTTATTCAAAAACTTTACATCTAATTTTTTTTTAATTCTTTTTCTACAGATATTTATTTTCATATAGCTAAAGATTTAGGAACATAGTTTCATAGATAGCTAATTCTGTAGATCATTCTATGGATAGAAAGCGGTGCACTCGGCATATGCGAACGTGGCAATTGAATTAACGTAGTCAATTCTCGTTTCTTAAAACGCGTGGCCTAAAAGCCGTAGTGTTAAGAGGGCAAGAATATTCCTGGCGAGACTATATGCTACACAGTGAATACGAAACCAGCAATGAGACAAATCTAATCCTCCTTAGTCGGTGGCAAGAGGCCAGTTTTAATGATTATTAATAATCAGTATTCATAGAGCGGCAAAAGATTACGCAGATTACGCTACTCGAGAAAAATGTTTTTAATTAAAACTCACGTTTTGTAAACTTTCTTTCCTTCGAATAGCTTTAGGTATAGCCGCAAAAAGTTACCATAAGAGATATAATCTCGATATATGTTTCGCAGATATTCGAGCAAGCTTTCAAGTGAACGTCTCGAATTTAAATCATCTGGCCGAGTTAACAAGAATTTGTTAAAAATATTCTAATAATTTTATTTTAGTGCTTTTAAATTTATTTCGTGCATTTCAAATTTTTATTTAGATAATATAGAATATTTATTGTAATTTTAAATACACTGAAAAAAAAGTTATTAACTTGACTAAATATTTTCAACTGATTATTATTTTTTTAATTGAAATATTTAAGTATTTGAGTCAAATTACATCATGTTAGATTTAACATGTCGTGTTTAATTTAAATACACAAATATTTCAATTAAAAAAATAATAATTAGTTGAAAATATTTAGTAGGTTAATAACTTTTTTCTCAGTGTAATAATTGAAAAGTGGAAAATTCTATTCCGTCAGTTTTTGTGTAATCCGAGATTTCAATCTCGGAATTTATATGGTTGAGTTTTTAGTATACTCCAGTATACTGACATTTCTATCTATACATCAGATAGTTTTATTTTTATATCATACCGATTACGCGTATTAGATACAATTAAATCATATTTGATTATCCAAATCTTTCAAAATTGAAAATAATTCTCCTCGAAGAATTAAGGATTTTTTGACGACTTTGTTGTTACTTTCGCAACATTCTTAATTTTGAAGTTTTATTCGGATATAATAATTCAGAAATCTTTGACAAATGAAGCATTGGTCCTAGAAGACGAGCTTGGACGGAAATCAAAGTGTACGCTACGCTTTCGGCGATGCGTATCGTGCAGCGACTCCTTCTTCCGCGCATCTCGAAAAGGCACATCGAAACGTTTCCCAACGAAATTCCGGGGTTCCCTCGCTTTTGCATGCACGATCCTAATCTCGCGTTGGTCTTTTTCTTGCCGGCCTCTAAGAGCGTCGGTTCATTCGCAACGTCTCGCGCTTCGATGCATCGTGCCGCGAAAAAAAGGCGAAATCGAGTATAAGGAATAACGGCGTGGAAGGTTGCCGGTTGCATATCGGAGCACGAGGATCGATTTGAGGATGCCTGGCTCGGAAATTCGTTGGAAAACTTATCACGTTTCGCAGGCTGCGATTTAATTGCCCAAGTTGTGAATGAGATGCATAGAAGGAGATCAAATCGAACGCAACCGACCGCATTAGCCACCGGCTGGCCACAAGCATTTCGTTTGTGAAAGTCAGACACCTATTTGTATCGAATAAACGCTTCCTCGCATCCGCGAGGAGAGTGTAAATTGGTTATCATTAACACCGACTAATCTCACGGAACTTACCTACGAATTACTTTTCACCACGTGAGACTTGCGAGAGCGACATTTATTTAGCAATAATTGGTGGTGGACTTTGATAACGAAAATTATTTGACATGATTTATATGATATTTTTATCACATGTATAAGTATATTATAAGTCACGTTTATTTTATTCGACAATTATAAGATTATATCCTGTGCGAACAATAAAGATATAAAAATCTACTTGTTATTTTAAATTTTATTATGTAAAAATTTTAGATCGGGTAAATATAGAGTTGAATATTAAACAGTATTTGAGTTTTTATACTTTTTATATACATGAAGATATTACACGCGTCGTATCTTTCAAAATTATAATCAATAATCGATAAGTTGTGCCATGCATAAAAAGCTGCATGTCACTTGCAATTTACAATGACTTTTGTATTATTGTTTGTTCATTATACAAATCTTATAATGCTCGATCGATAGAATATGCGCAGTACTTTGATACACGTATTCCGCGACGACGACGTGTTGCAGACATCCTAACGGAATATTCGGTGCGATGCAAACATTCCGGCAGGCGCGATCTGCATCTCATATCCGACTGCATGATCCGACGTTGCGTCGTATCTAGTTTGCACGTGAATTACATTACAAATGCAGTTACAGAGACCAGTACCTCTGTATCGCGCTCTCATTTTATTTCCACGTTAATAGCCTCACGTCCAAATGTGATTACAATAAGCTCGACATTACTCCGATGGCACAATAGGAGAAGCATTACCCAGAATTAGTAATATATATGTATATATTGTTTTGTACGGAATATGTATAGAATCCCTATGAAATTAGCACCTATTTTCAAAATTTCAATATAATTGATAGGATCTTGACTTTCTCCAATGGTTCTAAAGTTGCTGATACATTTGAAAAAGTCTTTTCATGCGCGATTAGGTAAATGTAAATTTAAAGATATGGGGTGCCTACTTTATATATTTATTACGCAAAAATTGTCTCTAACTTAGCACTTTGAAACAAATTTTGATTACAAATCACCTCAAATTTAACAAGACGATTGATTTTGAAAAATATCTTATTTCTTGCTTTATCGTTTCTCGGTTTTTCTCACATTTTTTACTAGCTGCTTAAAAAAATCTCCCTCTTACAATCTACTCGATCAATAATTTGTGTGATTTCCTTTTTCTTATCAATTACACGTATTATTTTCGTATGTGAATTAAATGTGATGATATATTGTACTAAGACAGTTCGGATCTCTCCTCTTTATTTCCTGTCTGACTACGACTCCACCCTTGATCGATCTCAGAATACTCGATACGTTGACCTTCGTATACGCGGGTAATATCCGCCCCTCCTGGTCGCAACGGGCGGAAAATTTCGGTCCGTTTGGAAGGAAAAGGGAAGGGCATAAACCAGCACCTTCGGTATTTAATAAACATTCCGCGAAAGCCGCAGTTTCGCTGGAACGCAAGGGAGGATGAGGGAGGGAGGAGAATTTGTCTTCCGCCCCCCAAGCCGCCGGCTGCCTTTTTACACCGTATTTTCCTCGGGAAGGGAAAGGGCTTAAAATTTTCATTCGATTTCCGCGGGAAATCCGATCCGTCGTTGGCAACCGCGGGTATCCGGTCGCTAGGGGCTGCGAAATTAATTAAATCGTTAACTGCGGACGAGTTTGCCATAGTCTGGACCGATATATCCAGCGCTTTTCTCGTCCTTTCTCTGCTCTTCCCCGCGGCATGGATCAACCTCTCCATGGGTGAACTCTCTTGATTCTCGGGTCTCAGTACATTTTTTTTGCCATTTTCCTTTTTCGGACGTTTCGGTCAGACACAACCCCTTAAATGCGACTTGTTAAACGCAAAGGGGATCATTGTTACAGGGAGTTTTCATCCGGATGAATTGAATTGATGCAACAGACCAATTTTCCAATCAAAGGGCTTTACTTTAGGATTTACTATTGCTGGAAAACCGGTATACTGAAAAAAAAAGAATTTAGATCCAAGAAAATATTTATTTAGATAGTACCAATGACTTATTTACTTAACATATAATCACATATTTATTTTGAATTAGATATTTTTACATAATTTAAGTAAAGATATTCAATTCTAAATAAATATGTAATTATATTAAGTAAATAAGTCATTGGTACTATCTAAATAAATATTTTCTTGGATCTAAATATTTTTTTTTTAGTGTATTGCCGTGACAGTATCACTGCTACAAAATAACGTCAAAATGATCGGGAATGATAGGCATATAAATCTAATGTTATAGCTTTTATACAAGAATTTATTATAAAAATAAATTATTATTATTATTATCTACATATGTAATATCAAATTTCAAAGCAGTTTATACGATTAAATTTATATTATTTATTAATACAAGAATTTGTTATACAAGTAAATTATTATTGTTGTCGCTGTAATAACGAATTTCAAAGTATATATTTTATATTATCGATATCTCTTCTATTCTGTTATACAGCAAGCATTACAAAAGTCACGGCATTATTTATCAGTATTATGGGCCATAATTATTTGCACATAAAGCGCATTGGTGATTTCCGGAAACATGATCATACGCAATCGTATAGCGTATGAATTTGATATCAACTTCTATAGATACATTGCGCGCACTATAAATCGATGTATGCTAGATTTCAATTCTCACTAATATGGCTGCAGCGCGCATAGCTCGCGAAACGTAGCATCGGTGTTCCTTTGATAACGCGCGAATTGGATTGCAACATTTGACAGGGAGCCACAATTTTCACATATATTAATGCTCGTCATGTTTAGACCTCTCTTATTGGCCGGCGAATTTGCATAGTTCGATATTAATATTAATATATTAGTTTGTATTAGTTTATATTATTAGGGCACCGAAATATTAATTAATATGACGCGAGTCGCTGTTGCATATCTAATGCTCATGCAGCATTTATGCAAAAATAAGTACTTAGACGATGAAAATACTGGTTTAATCTTTCTCGAAAAAAAATATATAGGTCGCACAAATGAAATATCTCGCAATTGTAATTGTAATACGTCAAACTTCATATACAATGCACAAAATTTGAATTATTTCGATTTTCTTAATACGCGTCACGTAGGGATAAGCGCGGTGCATTAACACCAAGAAGAGATTCACAGGAGAATTGAATACGTGTGACGGGGGATGAGAGAAACGAGGATAAACCCGAGAGATATATCCGAGTATTTTGCCTAGCCTATCCCTCGCGACGCCGAATTTACATAAGCGGCTTTTCTCTGGGCGAAGCTTTTCTCCCGGTCCTAAACAAATATTGACCAGGTCGCCTCTTCCAGTGGTCGGTGCCGTCGTCAAATGGCCCATAGCTAGCCACCGTCCGCATTATCCGTAAACGCTTATTAAACGGTGGGCGAGATGGGAAATCATGATGTCACTCCGCGACCTCGACTCGAGACGACGTGAGTCAAAGTTTAAGCACGACGTCATATCGTACAAAACACTCGGTTTTTTTTCCAATTAATTGATTCCGTTTCTCGTAGAGAGATCGTCGAGAATATTAGATGGCGATTGTTAGTTTTTAATCTGCAGAACGTATTAATTCTCTTCGTTCATGGAATGTGTCATGAATGATAGTTGAATGCCATTTATAAAAATTTTTATAAGTTCGCTCAGATAACAAGCTCAGAACTTGATATAAAAATAGCGAAATTATTAGTCTTGCATAACGCTTAATAAAAGAATTTTCTTCTCATGTTCAATAATTCTCATTTTTTTTATCTTATGCAAACTTTACTACAACATTACTTTACATAATGACATACTGAAAATGCCGAGTGCTACTTATGAAATAATCAATAATTCTGCCTGTCATAGTCGTCATAAACTTAAAGAATAGAGAGAAAAAATAGGGAAGATTATATCATTTGATCGTCTGTAATAATTCAAAAAAATATATAACCATAAAATATCAATTAAATTAAAATACCCAGTTGTAAGAAGCACAATAAGTAAGTAATAAATGAGTAACACACTTAATTTATCCATTACGCAGTTCCGTAGAATAACACAATCTTGCTAATAATAAGACTATAGTTACGTTATTCGATTGCATGATTAGTCAGTCAGACACGTTTCTCACTGACTAATTGTAGGATTATACGCGAGGATGAATCACACATTATCGAGGATAATCGAGGATTATCTTTAAGACGATTGTCTTCCAGCACTATTGCTGCATTATTGCAATTGAGATCGCATATGTTACTAACGCGAAATACGCTCGTTTACTTTTCATATGATGACGTGAAACCACACAAAGCAATTATTAATGGAAGTTGTGTTTTATTATTACAGAGCGCAAGCTGTTCGTCGGCATGCTATCGAAAAAATTCACGGAAAACGACGTTAGGAACATGTTTAGCGCTTACGGAATGATCGAGGAATGCTCGGTGCTGAGGGACAGTACCGGGAAAAGTAAAGCCTGTGCCTTTGTTACCTACGCTAGTAAGCAGTACGCGATCAATGCCATCAAAGCTCTGCATCATTCCCAGACAATGGAGGTGAGTACAATTATAAACGATGGAGGAAGCACTTTACGTAACGTTTACATAACATTTTTTTAATTCGTTCTTAAATTAAAAATTAAAGAAAAAATTTATTGTAATTATTAACTTCAAAGTGTGATTGGAGCTATTAATTCTTTAAGTAATTAATTAAGTAATGTTCCTAATTTTGAATAAAAAGTTATGAATGGTACATTAATGAAATTAATGTAATTATGTCTGTCAAAGTATTAAAGTTGTTAATTTTGATGTTAGGAATTCCTAAATCGGAAGTTTTACGCGTAGCTAATTTATACAAATTATTAATAGTTTACAACTTTAGCAGCTTTACTACATCTTGATTAATAATTCAAATAACGTCATCTGATATTCTATCGCTCTAATAATAAATTGAGAATACCTACATAGGCGACTTCTCATACAGAAATAATGCAACTTTTGTAAGAAAATAATATGTTTTATTCATTCATTTGCTTCTTTAATAGCGTACCATTCATTGATCTCTCATTCAATAATGATTTCGCCTTTCCGTTCACCATTAACCTTTTTGCATTTACGTTTTCTATAATTAAGTAAAAGATAATGAGAACTTTGTTGCTTGTGGAAGTAATGAGCAGTTCAATGAGGACATTTAATCTGCTCTCATATTTATATCGCAAGGAAGAACTAGGTCGCGAGGACTTCGATCTTTTAAGCGGAGAAAACAGTGTCGTGAAGACTGGCAGATGTGACCACACAGATCGGGTCGCACACAAAGTCTTCATAGATCGTTTCTTTTCGTGACAATTCAACCGAGTCGTCGAATGTATTGGCTCATTGCCACTGTGTCACCCGATGAAACATCCGTGTGCATCCACAATCCGACTAGTCACCTCGGTGAAATATACCGATTTAACTCGGGGTAACTAAAACCGAGCGAGAGAGTAAAGACGGCTGAACTGGTCGACATCTTGGCGATTCAAAGCTCGCCAAGACTTTTCCATCTCCCCTTCTCGCCCCGTACTCCTCGGCTACCTAAGCTAGAATTGGTGTGAATAGGTAAATTATCGAATCTCAATTCGGCATCGTTCGAAAATAGTAAAACGAAATACACGACATTATCGATTTGCGTGGTAAAAGTATGTTTATCAAATTATATCGGGTAAGAAGAATAGCCTATCCTTTTGCTAGTCTCTACAAGAATATCCTTTGACAAGGAAATAATAGATGCTACACTGCTGCACTGACTCGTAATTTTCCAAAAAAATTTACAACAGATATTTTAAAAAACATTTATTTTTAAAAACATTTTCAAGACATAACTAATACTTAATTTCTTAAATATTATATAATGATTTGATCTTCATTATATTATGTTTAATTCATTTTCAATATAAATATGTTAACATTTTTTTGTCAATTTTTTTGCGCTACAGATATACGTATGGTATTTAAAATTCTTTTGAATTCTAAAGTGAATGATAAATTGTTTTCTTATTTATCTGTCTACTTGATATTAAATATTTAACAATAAGTATTGTCTAATTAATATCAAGATCTTTTTCTTTTCATTCAATGCGCCCCACGGTATTCCATTGTTAGGCATACAATTTGGTTTCATTAATGTAAGACTCATTTAAATACCTAACAACCTCATTAACCACCTCGCAAGATATATATTTGGCGACGGTACGCCTATGCAACGTACTATTTCGAATGGTAAAGGCGAGTTGTGCCAAGGCATGCGAGCGCGAAGGCAATTCCACTTTAATATCACGAATATTTCCGGCTGCAGGTTCTTCGAACTTGCTCATTCGTCGCTACCGGCGCAACCGGCATCAGCACGCCGATTTCGCGTCTCCAATTGCAGGCGCATTGTGCATGGTGCATCGACCTTGTGATTCGTGTGTATATCGTCTCGGGTACCGTCGAATGAGTTTCTCTTTCCGCCAATGTAATGCTCGATCGCCGACAAATCCTTTCTCACGCCAATGTTGAACTTGGACTTGAACCAATAATGTATGTCGGTTTCAGGTGTAAAACGACGCTCGGTACGAAGTACGACGAACGTTCTGAGCTAACGAGAGAAATGTCAAATTGTAACAGAAACTTTTTCAAGAATTTTTGGGTTGATTATCCAAATCACTGAAATATTGACACTGTTTCGAGATATAGATATGTCTTAAAATAGAAAGCAAATGGGAAAAGTAATTATTTGTCCGTTTTCTTTCAAATCTCTCTATCTCTCATACTTATCAATCACATTAGTTATTGGAGCTTTGAGATATTTAATTACTATTATGCGACACAGCGAGATTTATTTTCACAAATCTTATGATTCTCTCGTGATTGAATCAATAATAATATAGGATTTCAAAATTCTCTTCTCTTATACATGATAGATCATGGTATACATCATTAAAAGAAAATTTAACGTTTTGAAAAATTATGACAATCTATTACATAATTCAATATTTTGACCATTTGTCATTGCATGCATTACATTTTGCTTTGTCCATAACTTTTGTTTTGAGATATCGGAACTTAATTGTGATACTAGGCAACGTTCTTTACATTTTTTGCATTTCACATATCGTTTACGATTACGTAACATGCGTATCAATGCGTCGTACAATTTTCAGGGCTGTTCGTCGCCGTTAGTCGTAAAATTCGCCGACACGCAAAAGGAAAAGGACCAGAAGAGGATGCAGCAACTCCAGTCGAATCTCTGGAACATCGCGGGAGTCAACATCACACCGCATTACCTAGCCGTACGTGTATTTAATATTTTATAATGAAAGCTCTTTGGCCGATATCAAAGATTCCATTTGCATCGAGAACGAGAGCTCTCTTCATGGCTCTATCGTTTGAGCGTCTTACATTCATATGCATTATCTATCCTTTGTGACTTCCTACATAGCAATCTCAATTTTGTTATGCAAAATATATCTTTAAAAAAGACGTTTTTGAGGAATACAATTCGTATTCTTCGAACTTATATTCTTCGAACACGTACAGCCACTAAAGCTTTGTTTTCATTGAATGTTTCACGAGATTTGCATAAAGCTTCACAAGTGTATCCTTTGGCAAATTTGCGATCGATCCTTTCTTAGCGGAAATTTGATGAAGGGCTTGATAAGAAATCTAAAGATATTTAAATTAACTTAAAGTGAAAGAAATTTTATACTAATTATGTATATAAACTAACGATTTTTAGCAGACTTATAGGATAAAATGTCCTCGGATCTGTAAATGCTGCAAAACGAGTACATTACAACTTTATGGGACATGACAGCGATAATGATTGATGAAAATTATGTTTGTATTTGTAGAACGACGCGCATACCTTGACGCCTGCATCGTTGCAGCTTTTGCAACAGTTGCAGGCGACGACGAGTGCCGCGACCCCGGTCGCCGCGAACGCGGGAGCGGCGAATGCATTGTCGAACGTACAACATCAGTTGCTGCTGCAACAACACCTTGGCCTTGGTGCGGCAACACCTGCGCACGCAGCACCCCCCGCTGTGCCCAGTCCGGCAGAGATCAACCCCGCGAATCTGCAAAGTCTAGCTACCCTCGCGTCCCTGAGTAACACCGCTGGTGAGTATGGTTAGTGTCGATTATTATTCTTTTATTTTTGCTTATTTGCGCTTAATCAGTTTTCGCTTTTTCATGACGAGAGATTTAAATAAAGATTAACAGAAATCCAATCTCTTGAAACGAGATTGAATCTTCTCAATAATAATAATATTTATTATTTAAATTAGTGAGAGAGAACTCTATGATATGAACTCATGTATATCTGTTGTCTATCGCAGTAACATTATTCTAATGACCATCAAAACATTTTTATTGAATTTTATGTGAAGACGTAGAGCATGTATATACAATGCATGAACATATTGAAATCGATAAATAATTGTCATATATCTTAAGCAAGTTTTTATGAATATGTATATACATACTTATATCTTTTTTCATTTTAATTACAAAAGTAAAATTATATTTTGATATTTAAGAAAGTTGATAATATTTTTTGTCTTTTTGTCGTACTTTATAGATACTCATATATTTTATACGAATGTATATTTTTGTGATCAATGATAGAGATTTTCGTAGTATCACATAGCACACAGTACGTTTAAAATGTACCCAGCCGCCAGTGCATTTACATTTATATCATACGGATTACGTCAGTTCTTTCACACTTCTAATATTAGTATAACTGTGACGTTTGCAATCTTTAAACTTATCTCTTTTAAATGTGCAAGTTTAACTTCGTCGCGTCACCTTTTGACCCCACTCTATACTAGTGTCCCAGTACTTATAGACGATCTATTTTCGCGAACAAGTTAAAAACGTAAATCTCGCGCGCGGGTAAATTTAAATATATAATTCCCCTCGGGAAATGATCGGTTTCTGATAAAAAATATGTCAATTGCGCACCGCGCAATTCCGCGCCATTCCGATGTAAAATATCATAGAATATGATCGATCCTCTTTGCCTAGGAAAATGAGATTTTATCCGTTTCTTCGCTAAAATTACTCGTCCGCGCAGTCTCATATCGGTGTCATAATTTCGCGCTTACGTTCTCCAACTTCCACCGCGCGCGATCGCGTCCCATGGGTCATATCTTTTCGAAAGTTATAACGAAACGTCCTGCACCAGCTTACCAGAGGCAATAATAAAATTCTACGTTTAATGGGACCGGGAAGGATGCCAGGACGATGACATACATGCCTCTATACGAGTCTATCATTATCCTTATTCCGACACATATGTTTATCATTTATTGCTGCGGAACGTATGGTCACTCGATAACGTACGTGTGTCACGCAATGAGTTCACATATACACGAACCGAACGTGTAGAATGATATGTAGCCTACTTCCGATATGCAGTGAAGAGAGAGTTTAAAGCTCAAATTATGTAAAATAAATATTTAAAGCGCATAAACTTAACAGTGATTAAAATGTTAATATTCTTAATATCACCAAAAGTATCATTGAGAAGGATAAATGCTCTAGAAAGATGTGCTGTTAAATTATTTTAGATTAGGCAAAACTTGATTTAAGCTCTTTTCGCCAACTATTAAATGATACGCTATATTCATCGTCGTGGTACATAAATCTAGAGTATTAAGGCTTTCTACAATAAATTCTGACACTTTATGTTACAGCGAACGCGGGCGTGTCGCCAATGAGTATGCAGAACCTCGTCACTCTGGCAGCTATGACCGGCGGAAACGGCAATCTCCAGGTGTCGCCAAACAGTGAGTAGAGAATATTTTGCGAGACGCATAATCAGAGAACACATTACGTACACTAATGTGCAGCTGTAGGTTCCGTTCGGAACTGTCCGGTGCTTCGAATTATATGCATAACTTCGGACCACGTTATATTGTCCTCCTACCAATTGTACAAAACACCTGTATGCTTATGCGTCACGTATGTTACTCGCGGTAGACGGTAAATCCGCTTGAGCGTAGTCGGAGTTTAATGATTGCATGCGTTGTTAAAGTTCCAGGCGAATGGGTGAACTGTCCACCGCTTTTGTAGGTATGCATGGTAAAGCGGCCGAAGTCCGTGCCGCGATTACAATGACAGTAATAATGCGACAGCGTGTTTAAATGTGTCTTCGCAAACTGTATTAACAGTCTGTAATTGTAATAACGGTACGATGAGAACAAGTGTTCCAGGATATACCATACAGTTATGTATAGTATATCTTAGAAGTCAGTCGGGAAGAAAAAAATGTTCTGCGAACGGGCATTTAATTTCAGTTTTACATTTACAAGTCGCATTACGTTTTGAAAAACAGGAAATTTTGAAATAGCAATATCTATTAGATACCTAAATTAGCTAAACTAATTAAATGATATTGCGATTAATATCTCAATTACTGACAAAGTTATTGTCACAATAGTTAAGAAAGAATGATTAATCGTGAAACATGATCATTAAATGGGCATACAAGGCAGCATATTAAATGAAACGTATGGAAAATTTTAGTAACATGCATCTTCATCGTATTGTGTGCACACTGAACCGTGTAAATGTACAAATGTCTACAGGTAAGATGTACGGTTTCCGTAGTTAGTTGCGTAATTACCACCTCTCATTCATATCAACAAAACTAACACACCTTTGTTATTTTGCATGTACACGATATGACGCTTCTTCTATGATTTATGTAAAGTCAACAGAAAAGTAAGTTAAGTATGTAGACTGCTTCATTGCGTTTTTCACACATAAAGAGTTGTGCAAGTATTATTTGCACAGAAGCAAGTTTTTCATACAGTTATAATGAACAGTCCAGTCGACATTGAACAAAAATAGTAAATTCTAACACTGTAAGATAAAAGATTAGAAACAATATGCATGTATATTCTTTCATTTATTTCAATAATTTATGAAACTCATTGTCATCCATATGATCAAGGATAAATGAATAATCGATGATACATTTAAGTTATTAATATAAGCTGGCGTTTAGTTATTTGAAGGTACTGTTTTATACTAATTTATAATAAATAAAACTAAAAAGTATAATTATTAACAATGTATTTAACATTTTTATTGTGCTTTTTAACTTGTGAATTTTAATTTTATCAATTTATTGCAATTTATAATATAAAATTGTTTTCGTAGAATGATTTATTTATTACTTTATCGAGTAAAATATTCAAATAAAAATTTGCTTATGTTACAACGTGATAGCAAAAGACAAATATTTTTTTGCAGACGTTACCAGCTCGTCTTGCAAACTTGATTCCATCGTATTAATTTGACACAAGTGAAATTGTTGACTTTGCAAATTGTTTAGTGGCAATTAAAAATACAATATCGACGGCATCGCCGAGAAAATTTCGTCAAAGCATTTGTTTCACGTTATTATACCATGTACATATTATCGACTGCTTTAGCTAATATCGTGAACGTGTTTTGTGTTTCAGCATTAAGCGGCCTGGCGAATTCGACAGCAGGTATGTCGCTATGTACGTGTCGTATTGCCTGGTACAGTATTAACAATTACTAAATTAATTTCGATCATGCAAAAGGGGCCCTAATCCTGTTGATGGTCTGATTTCCCCATTTCGCTTATTTAATAGTGTACGTGCACGTGTGCGTGTGTGCACGTGCTTACACTTTCTCTCCCTTACCCTCCTCCCTCTCGAATTTCCTCATTTTCTCTGTTTCTATCAATGTATCAATTTTCATGATGGATATAAATTCGTTTTGTATGACTATATCGTAATTAATAAGGATTATATTATCCGAGTACAAGATATCAAAGCAAATGTTTCGAAAAAATTTCAATTAACGCTAATTACGAGAAAGAATTAGATATATATAAAGATGTTTCCGATATATATTAAAAATCGTACATTTTTAATTACGCGACGATTGAGTTTTATTTGTCAAAAATTTACTAATGATTTCTGTCTCAAGAACTTATTATAAAACTTTTATTATTTATTATGTTTTTAATTTTGTATAAAAATTTATTAAATAAAATTAAACATATACAATATAAAAATTAGAATCACAATATATGTGTAGTAGATAATATTGCATAGAAATTTACATAAAAGCGTATGGCATATTTTCCCGCAGAAATTATACTTGCCGATTGTTTAATTGTGAAGTTTCCATATATGCTATTATGTAAATTTGTATACAACCATCTTAAGCTACAGGTAGAAATATATTCTATTATTTTTAGAACGCGCTAGATATGTCATAACGCGCGAATGGCATTACAATCACATACTTTACGTTTCTTTTATTTTATGTGAACGTACATCACAATTTTAACGCTGCGTATTTTTTTTCGTGCGTAGCTGCTCTTCTGGGAAAAACAGGAAATACAGGTGAGATATTCATAGGAAGAGAAATTTTTTGGCTCGCATTCTCTTTATCGTGTATCACAGTATAATATATCTTCCTTTCGAATTCCTTTCTTGTCACTTCTCCTCTCTATTACATTGGTATATTTTTTATTATTGTCTTCTGTATATTGTAATGCAATATTGACAATTATTGTTGGCTGTAGATTTCGTTACTCATGCGGGTCTCCCCTGCTTCAATCAATGCTATATTTTGAGTTTTGTATATACCATAGTGCTCTTGTATAAGTGCTCATTTATAAAAACTCCAAAGGATTTAAAGAATATATGAAGTGTCCCATGCCCGTTTATTTAAGGCATTAAAATAGATTTACGTACTTAATAATTATAAATTTTTATAAGTAAAATGCTTGCAAATGAAAGAAGATAGTAAAATCTTATTTCTCTATCAAGTGAATTTTGTTTTTAATTTTAATTCAAGTATAAATCACAAATATTTTAGAGAAATATATGAAAAATATTAAAAACGATGAAAAAAATAGTGTTCAATCAAAATCACTGAGGAAAATTGTACTGAATGTCAAATCATTGAATTTTGTAAGCTGAAAAGTTGTGACGATAGTTCTATGACATTATGTACATATATTGTATCCACAAATATGAATAACCAAGCCAATTAGTAATTGATTGGTGCTGCACATTGAATTGTTGTAAAAATTTTCGCAGATATTGAATTAATGCATTAATTGGCGAGACCATGTTGATGCTTTTAGGAACGTGTAGATTTTTATTCTCCATCAATCGTTAATTGTAGTTTTTTAACAATATGTATATGATCTAAATCATTGTGTGTGTATATTTGAGATGTATTGGGAACATACGATTCTTGCACAAACGCTTATCGCAATTAATGGGTGCACGATTTTTCGTAATAAGAATTTAATCGGCAACAATACCTGTGCATAATGAAAAAAGAAGAGTAAGACTATTTCGTAAAACGCTTATTAACCCGGGTATTGGCGCGTGAATTTTTACCATATAAATTATCGTGCATGAAAACGTATTATACTTACAAATTTTTTAAATTTATTATCATTAATACCTCGTTATATAGCAAATTTCTATCTTTATACCGAAGAAGTATGACATTGCTCTTATGCTCTAAATTTAAACTGTTAAAATATTTATTAAATTCTTATCTCAAGCGAAATATTTTATATGTGCCACACTAAAATGTTTGTAATTTTATTTATTTATGCATATTTCAGATTTATTTATAAATTTTTTTGTATATTTCCTATTTAAAAAAATAATGTTAAAGACATGGATATTTTCACGTCGCTGAAACAATTTAATTAAGATTTACTAATAATTCTGATGAGATATGAGATTATCATAAATTTTATTACTATATCAATTTTAATATTAATAAATGTCATTATTCATAATTTAAATTTCAAATTTTTAACTGTAAATCCAGACTTTTTAAAATTAATGAATGTAATCTACAAAGAAAGATTGCCATAAAGAGTATATCAAATTTTTTTAATAAAGTTGTTCTTGCTTCTATTTTAAATAAATTTTCTCACATAAATATCAAATAGCAATATTTGATAGAATTAATATATTGCACAGCACAAATGCGTTGCTTTTTGCCTTTAATAGTAATAACAAACATAGAGCGACTGACATTCTTGCGATGTCGCAGCACGTGAGGCATGCCTCAGAAATAATTAAAAGCTTGGGTACCGAGATTTATACTTGAGAGAATCCGTAAAAAAATAACTATAATGTTCATCTTCAAGGGTCTACTGGGGGCAGTCTTAGTCCTGTAACATCTCTCACGCTCAATTCCTTGACGGGGACGCCGTTAAACGGGCTTCAGGACTCGCTGAGCAACGCCTATTCCAGCTTACAGCAGTATGCAGGTAATTATTTGGCTTGTCGAGCAACTTTCGATGTACACAGAAAATCGTTAAACGCAGTCACACTGCCTTTCTGCATCTTCGCGTAAATACGCAAAAGGTTACTTTCTAATAAGTAAACTGTGCGCATTAAAGCTCTCATTGGAAAGACGACGGTGACCGTGGAAAAGAAAGAGTTGCATAGTGAGTAATAATGAATAGATTGCCTGAATCTATATTTCTGTGGATCGTCCCACGTTTTAATGTCAAGCCCTTCATATGGTTGACTTTCGAATTAATGCATTTGCGCGCCACGGAATTGTCATATTCAATGTCAATATTCAAAACAAGGAAACTATCTGATTGACGCTACGAAATGCTATTAATAAAACACTATTATTAAAATGTCACGAGAGAATTATTATCTTCTTAAATAAAAATTGGCAGGCTTTCCTTGCGTTTGTTATTATATCTTCGCACATTTGATATCGCGTATTTAACGCCAGCTCAAGTTATATAATTTTATATCTTTCCTATGGAACATTACATAAAATAAATGCAAATATGAGAGATTTTAAAATTGGCCGATTAATTTGCGATTTAAGCAAATTAGCCGCTGGAAGTATCGGAATGTGGAAGTGAACCAAATGAATGCTTGAAAGAAAAACAACCGATAGGTTCGCATGTGCCTATTGGAATAGCCATGTATCCCAGCGCACAAGATATACTCATGAAAATCGAACAAGTGGAAATAATATGTGTGTGTTAATAGTGTCACGGTTGCGAGTATTGGAGAGCTTAAAATTGCGTTCTCTTATAATACTATATATATATTTTGTATATCATATAATAATTACTTATTTCTCATTTTATATATCGCGTAACGAGCTTATATGCTTATATTATTTAGAGTAGATAGAAGTGATTAAGATATAGATTCAATAGTTAAACCTATTTGGTGTGTCTCTGTACGCTGGGACGTGCCAAGCCAATGCATAGAGTTGTATTGATGAACCGGAACTGTTCATTGCAAAGTGATATAAATCAAGTTTGAGAAATAATTGATCTACGATTAAGATCTAATTACGAAAATTATTTTAAAAAATACGTTGCTCTTGGCGAGACTTTCAACATAAGATTTACATCACTTGGAAGAATATATGACTGGGATTGTATCCTCGCGATAATCTAGCGCGAGTACCAACAACATACTCGGATTTCAGGGTTTCCCGCGTTCACGGCAGCTGCGGCTGCTGCGGCGGCGGCAGCGCAGAAGACGAAGTTCAGCAGCACGGACAAGCAGATCGAGGGTCCCGAAGGTTGCAATCTCTTTATCTACCACCTGCCGCAAGAATTCAACGACACGGACCTCATCTCTACCTTTTTGCCCTTCGGCAACGTCATATCCGCCAAAGTTTTCATAGATAAACACACGCACATGAGTAAATGCTTTGGTAAGTCGAGTTCACGTTAACGAACGGGATAAGATGCAAGTATTTAAACATACAAATAAATGTTGTGCGTACGAGTGATAGGAAGCAATACGGACGAAATGGTATTCTGCATTTTGCAATGTTATTTCAGGTTTCGTGTCGTATGACAATGCGTCGAGCGCGCAAGCGGCGATCCAAACGATGCACGGTTTCCAGATTGGCATGAAGCGACTGAAGGTCCAGTTGAAACGGTCCAAGGACGCCTCCAAGCCATACTAGCTGATGTCACACAACGTTCGTAGGTAGATACCAAGGACTACTCGGACACCTTGGCCCGACGACGTCCTTAGTCGGGACGACGCTCGCGCATTTAATTAATTAACAACCGCGATGGTTGATGATTATTCCGCAGCGGAATCGCGTCTAGCGGATAGGTCTAGGTAGACATGCGAAAGTATTAGGTGGCAGTATTCCACGGTACTCTCTAGTCAAGCAGTATTTTCCACGAAGGTAGCGAGGTTAACGGGCTATGATCGAGCGTTCTATCGGACGCCGAAGAGGAGACGTCGCCGCTCGACACCTTCGCCGTCCTATCGAAAACGAGGCTGTGATAATCCAGAAGACTCTCTTGTCTCCGTCGGACTGACTTTTCTTCCGAGGTGCAGGAACGTAATTTATTCTTTTAACGTGTCGCTTGTGCGAACTGTCCCGCCGAACTGTCTTCTCTCTTCTACCTGCCGGTCCGCCCATGTGTGAACACATTTAGTATATTTTTTTAATCCAACAATCTATCTATTCTGTTCACGTCGTCCGTGTCACATCGCGATTATATATCGTGTTACGTCTGTTAACTTTTCCAGTGCCGAGTATAAATATAGAAATCCCGCTTTTTTTTTCGACAATCCATTTCAGTAATTTTAACAGGAAACGGGATAGGATTAATGAATCAGTATTAACTCATTATTCTTTCGGACCACTTGATTTCGTAGCCTGTGATGATCGATTTCGGAGACTACGACCGATATTTCTAAAGCTCATTCAGATTTAGTGAATCCGACGAGATATAATTGATTAAGATTAATTATAATCGCGCGCGATCAATTCTTTTAGGAATTAAATGAACTGTTTTTTTCATGTCGAGAGCACCCTTGCGAATCGAATTTTAAGAAACGTTGATATATATGTTGAGTACTGTTTATATATTCTCGTCAAAAATAAGGGATTTTGCATGCAAGAGATATGCGAATACTTATTACGCTTTCATAGAAGACAAAGAAATTTGCATGTAAAGGCTTCGTGATGTGATTGTGATATATCTATCCATTTCGAATCTCTTAATTCGACTTTTGCCGTCGCAAAAATTACAATCGGTATTCAGTTTTCAAACTAAATGGCTCTAGCCGCTTTCTAAAGACTTCTCTGTTTATACGAGACGTATAAAGACTCTTCAAGTTTAAATGTAATTCGATTTTCGGGTTGAAGCTCATGTCAGGTTAAAATTATACCCACAGGATATGGGTTTTAGCGGCGCGCATTTAGCGTTAAACGTGCTCATTCATTTCTGCATTCGGTTTATCTAGCACGAAGAACGCACATAATCTAAACATATGGTGGGAATAGCCATGTTCATCGCTAAATGCGCAGCGGTATAATACGGAGTTTTTCAAATATTCACCCGTAACATCCGCCCGTACTTATCGCACGGTCTCGAAAATATGTTCGTATCTTCAAATCTCGGAGGTACAAGCCTGGCGGCACGTTCCCGGATGATGCAATCAAACTACATCTCGTTGCAAAGGCTGTCAGTAAAGCTTTCTGTGCTAACTTACTGTTGCACAAAGTGAAATTACGTACGTGAAGTTCACTAACAACGTAGCTTTTCCCTTAGGAGGGTAAGACTAGTGACTTTGCTTTGAATTTTCACGCAGCGTTCGAGTCCGTACCTCGTAACCATTTGACGATTTGACTTTTCTCTCTGTTTTTTCTTTCTGTATTTTTTTTGTAATTTATCTCTTTCTATTTTTTAATTTCTCTATCTTGTTCTTTACACCAATAACTAGTAGTAGTTTGAGCTGGTATAATTCAGCCGGCAGATACGGAGCGATAAACGCAAAGATCTATCTCACTCATTGTAATTATGTCAGCAGCTATATCGCGTGTATCTCCTTTATTGTTCGAGGCGCACAGAATTCGATACGTTTTTCACGTGATAATAATATCACTAAGTTTTCTATGGTTAATCACGCTACGACGCTTTATTAGTTAGTAATACTAACATTGCTATGTGATTTTTTGGGGGGAGGGGGGAGGGATATGCAACCGATCGTCACAGGCGGTGGGTGAGCCAATTGTTTCCATTAAGATAAGAAACTAATTTATGTTCGAGAAGAATATTGATTTTGGTTTAATAATCGATAACAAACTGCTTTCGGCCATAAAACTGCTGTAGAAAATATCATATGTAACTGTACTGACTGCTGCAGTTGTTATCTGTAATCTGAATCTGGAAACTATTGGCGAATTTCACCGATTGCGTTGCATTAGCAACGAGTTTTCACAGATGCGCTGTCGAACACTTTGTTTCTCTTTCCTTGTGACTGTCTGTCAAGCTGAATAAAGTGGACGCTCGTTGCTCGTGTTTAAAAAGGACGACTCGGTAAAGTACTCGCGTACACGCATGCACGGTGTCGTCTCCGTTTGAAGGCCCCGCAAACAATTTCGTTTGACTCTTCAATGTAGCTCGATCATCATATCTTTTGTGCGCTAATTGTCTCATCAGACACGTAGCTCTCGAGATATTGTTTTATCGAAACGGTATTATAACTCAATAAAGCAGTATCTCGAAGTCATTTTATTGACTCTTATTTTTTTTAATCATCAACGTAAGAAGTCGCGAAATTATATATTTTATCTTCTGATAATATATTTATTCTGTGAAGTTCTCTTCTTTAAGGAACTGATTATAAGGCATGTTCGTTTTGTGACGGATAATAACGACCAAACAAATTAAAAATTTGTATGATATATTTGTTGTTATCCGTCGTTATCTGAAATGCGAGTCTGCGGAGGCAGTTGGGCGCGGTAGATTTTCGCGGGGCCTCGGAGGAGCCGTCACCGCGCGCGTTTGCTCGGGGACGAAACCTTTCATATCTGGTGTGTGGTGGTGACTAACATGTCCGTGTGTTTGTTTGTGTGCCAGCAGGTGGCCTGTGACGTTGTGACCGTGTACTCTCGATCGGAGTCGCCGTGCCATGTCAGTCTCAGTCAGTCAAATCGGTACCGGTCGTTTGCTCGACCGGTCGATCGATCAGTCACAATTCCCCGGTCAGTTTCTCGATCAGTCTATCTGTGTCTGTCGGTGCCTGTACAAAGAGCAACCCACGCCCACGCGCTCTCACTTCTACCGTAAGATCCTCCGCCTTGTCGACCTCTTCTCTATATCTGTTCATTTCATCCCCTCAACCTCTCGCGCGCCCATACACGCCTGTCCACGAGGTCGCGATACATCGTTCATATCCTCGCGATCGCACCGAGAGGATTGCCTCGCCGATTTTCGAACGGTTACTCGTTCCCTCGATCGCACACCTGCGCATGTAGAACACCGGACGATCGAATCCACGCAGGAGAATTCACGATGCTGGGCGAGCGAAAAGTCGCGACCGAGAAAGTGCGCACGAAATGCGGAGGGACACGACGAAGAAGGCCGAGAAAGTGGGGACGGAAAGGAAGACGATGCACCGACCGACCGACCTGGGTTCCTCAAGCGAAGCTAAACGCGGCTATGTTAATTGTCTGTCCAATCTCCCCCCCCCCCTCCCGCCCTTGTATATACAAGATATATAAATATATTATGCATATATGTACATACGCATATATGTGTTACGTGTGTATGTTATGTGCGTGCGTCTCGAGAGCCGCGACGAGGATTCTCGTGGTTGACTTAAACTAGGCGACGCGACGGCTCCACGTCTCGCGGTGAAAGAGAACGAAATGACGAAAGCGGGGAACGTGCGGCACGAGCTGTGCGCGAGAAATTTTTCTTATACATAACTATACATAATACATAGTTATATAAATACATGGTCATAAATCGAATTATCGACTGAGAACTATTTTTATCGGCTCTACTATCGGGATCGCTGTCAACGCCTCGCAGCGCCTGTTTATACATAGGTATACATATGCATATATAAGTGTGTATGTATCGCGGCAAATTGGGCGTGTAGACGAGATATAAATGTATGTGTGTATGAAGAAGCACGAGAGACGGAGGCTGGAAAGGGAAACGCGAACGGACGAACAATGATCGTGCGGGACCGATGCGCGTGCGATTTCTTAGGCTTAAATCGTGCAGATATATATATATATATACCAAATACGAAACGGATACAAAGAATTGAAACAAAACAAAAGGAAAACCGATAGACAGCGAAGAAATGAATATAAGAGACATTTTGTAGTAAATGACTTTGTGATAAGATTGTAACGTACAGGGGACCGTGGTTTCATACCGAAACTGGGCCGGGTCGCTCAGGAATAGCACATCAGGCGTCACACATTCGTGCATCCAATTCTATAACGCCGTCAAAGCGAATATAGACAAGTACGCGAGATGCGACAAATTTTTAATGAATTTTAATATCGGACGAGTTTCCCGACCGCACACTTGCATCGTCTTCTTCGTCGAATTCATAAATTGCACTTTATGCGATTAATCTTAGGTCTTCACGAAAGTTACGTATCGGACGGGTTATCTGGATCGATTCAACCAACTAAAAGTCTCTCATCAAAGTGATATACTGTAAAATAAAAAAAAAAGAGTTGCTATAATAATTTTGAAACAATTTCGCAATCAGAAAGAGATTCGCTATCGAATAGGCTTACATCAATGCAAAATATTTTGGGATAACTCATTCTTAATAATGTGAAACAAATTCGATGAATTTGCTTCTTGGAAAAGTTCTGTCGATCATGAATCGGTTTGTTGATTTTGGATAATTAAATTAATAAACAAATGTGATTCTACGTAAGACTTATCTTTGCATTATTTCTAAAAATGATTGATGATCGCAATTTTTATTATAACTTATCGAGAGAAAAATTAAACGTATCGATATTTACGTTGCAATTAATGCAATTGACTTTGATTAAAATAGATTTATACATCTTGCTTTTTAAGTGCAGATAATATATGAATGAAATTTAGAGTGAAATATTTCCGAAAACACGTGATAAAACGATTAGTATAGATATTTTCAGCTGGACGAACATCGTGAAAATTGGTTGCACGACGAAGCTGTGCGATGATTGTATTCGAACGAAACAAATCAAGATCGTACAAGAATAATATATACAGGGTTAGTGATTAAAAAGAAGTCATTTTAAGTACTCTAGTCTGGATGTAAAAATGCCTTCGTGGATGTTAATTTAACATGAAAATGTGAGACATTTTATAATCGATCGCGTTTAATTAGATTACGTTGCATAATAAGAATTAACATTTTGTAGAATCTGAATTAATGCAAAGTAGATTTTTTTCTCTCATATACGATTTATACTTTGAAATTATTATTCTCTGTTTATTTGGATCTTACTTTTAAAGTTTTTATGAGTTAAACGCACGAGTATTAAAAACATTCTTATCTCAATACATTTTCTATTTTCCACGAGTTTAAAACCATTAAAAACCGCCTTTTCTCGAAATTTGTTCGCCACATTATCGAAGCGACAGAATCTTGCGCAACTATCCTTTCATTATTATCATGTCACCTTTCGTAATCGCACACACAAATCCACACTTCCAATTTCGATAAAATACATATCCTTCAATTTATTTCTTTTCTCGCATAGTCTTGTCTATATTAAGCAAAACAAGTTTGCGTGCACTCAATTATTGAATGGCAGGACCCAGGACCTATTTCTATTGTCTTTGTAAAAATATATGGATAAATATAAAAATATGGATATATATTGTCTTTTTATCTTTTTTTGGAATATTTCAAGTGGAATAGTCAATGTCATTTCTGACTTGAAAATTGAATGAGAAGATAATTTATTTGTGTTATAGATGGGCTTATGTAATAATAATTTTTTGATATATCTTTTAAAACAGAATAAATTCTGTCATTTCATATTGTTAATTATCATTTACGATTAAGTGTACGTAGCCTTGTTTTGTCACCAGCAACGTTAACATGCACACGTGCGTCAGACCAAATAAACGGAGCTTCGGCGTCATTGCAAGATAAACTGTGTGCAAGCGGGCAATTTTATCTAACATTTGCGATTGTCTTTGAGTAGTAGAGAACGTCGTGCTCCGGATTACCAAAGATGTGTCTTTAATTAATTGATGTACTTACGCAACCCTAACGACTAATCCAAGTCAGTGTTAAAGGTCTACGCATGAATAAGGACTATTTATGTATAGAATATCTATATTATTGCCTCATATGTGATGTAAATACCGATAAATGACAAAGTTAGCAGTTGTTTATTCTTAAATTATGTATACTTAAAAAACACAGAACATACAATTATACGATAATATTTTTATTGATATGTTCAAAAATATTAGAAAAATTATTTTTTTATCTTCTAAATCGACATAAGTATGAATTTTAAGCAAATTATTCGAGAACATAAAAAATTATCGATCATAAAAATTAAACATCAAAAGATGATATCAATACCAATCGGCAAAACTTAATTAAACCTTTTTTGGTATGCGCACAAATGGTTACCAGACATATAAGTAATAATCTCGAAATTATATGTAAAATATTATAAGTTTTAGACAGGAATAATTTTGATATTCAACACACTTAAGCCATGCGTGGATGGTTAACACTGATCTACATCGATTAAATCGATTAACTAACAATAGAAAACGAGCACGCATACACATTAGTCTTGTGCGTATATACAAATAGAGCCTAGTCACAAATATTGTTTAATGATTGAAAAATCGCTTCTATGTTCGTGTCATTTTCATCATTGTTCTTCAGCACGTGCGTTGACACTGTTGTTAGTGCTACGTTTATTATGGCTATTATTATTGCTATGTTTATCTTTACTAGTTATATCTGTTATCCTAATTTGATTACTATTATTATAAGAGAAAATTCTTATTATTACTTAATATTATTATTCTACTACTATTATCATTATACGGTCATTATTATTTTATTACTAGTATTATATGTTTATATTATCAGTACTTGTGCCAATGATGGCGATACTACCATTGGCATTTATTATTACTATTATGACTATTACTTTTATATGTATTATTACTAGCACTTTGCGCGCGACAGAGATCGTGATTATCAATAGCTATTACACTGTTGCTAATATCGATCGCTCGCTCGCTAATTTAGTGTTGGCAATGGCAGACTATCAGTTTAAGTCAGAATCAGAATTATTTAAGTACTTTTATGTCCATTTTTACAGGACGTTAATATACGAAGATTTAATTCATTTACTGTAAAAACGAATCGCGTATCATGTGCGATCATTACATGGTCAAATAAGGATCACTTGTTGAGACGATTATTTCCAAATGAAGTATATGTTATAATAATACGGGATAATGTACTTACGACGAATGATTTATTTTCATGTTCGTTTTTATATTACTCACCCAAAGATTGGATACAAATTGGTTCACGAAAGCGAAATGTGATGTTTGAAATGTCTTTTTTTCAGCGTTCGTCAAAATAGTTGCAAATGCTTGCAAAGTTTTAGCAACAGATCATACAAAATACGTTTTTTGTAATGTAAGAGATATAAACACGGAGATTTTTGGTATCTCAAAGAAACGGAAATGAGTAGATAGATATTTTTGGCATCATTATAATTATTCCCTCCATTCTTATGTAACTAAGAGATATTTACTCTTATATTGTTTATCTTATAAACGTTATGAATAATACTTAACGAAGTCGAAGTAGAAGGCTCCAGTAGTGAATCACTAAATGGAAGGAACGGGCTAATTATGAGCCATTTTCTTGAACATGCTTTATTGTTAATTCGAAATTAATAATGAATAATTAGCCCGTTCCTTCCACTTAATACTTAATTGGTTTCGCGCTGCATTAGTAATATAAGTTTTCCCTCTTTCTCTTTCATACATGAACCGATCAATTTAGTGATCCTATTCGACCAACGTTTCAATGGTACGACCGTCTATCCGAATTATTATTATACGATTTTTACAATTGTAATCTAAATCTGTTGATAGAGTATGTTTTTGTTTTTAAATGTTTGAGCTATTACCTCGTAAGATTACTGTTATACTGTTGAGTATACCGTATTTGCGTCGTTAACAATCTGTCGTGCTTCTTTATTTTTGTTTTCTTACATGCTAAATCGAATTTTTGTTCTTTTCTTCTTAGTTTGTTCGTCCACTGCGTTTCTCTCCTCTGATAATGTATGTCTTTTTTTATTAAAAGATGGGAATGCGCTATTATCGGAGTTAACGAGATGATAAATCGTGTCCAGTCGAATGTACAAATCTACTCTTGATTTTAATATGTTGAGTGTCAGTTATTGTGTGTGGACACGTTGCTGAAGTCATATTTTAATCTTATAAGATGAAAGCAAAATAATAATAACAGAATTAATTAAATCTAGTAATTAGTTTAATTTAAATGTTAATAGCTAATTAAATTCTGGAATTTGATAATGACAGAATAATATATGCCAATAAATGAGACATCGAAATTCGATCAGTATTTCAAATATTTGTGCTCAGCGCTCAACATGTTAAACGTTTTAAATATTGCAAATATGGTGCGGTATTCAGTACTTAAATTAACTGCAAAGAGTACTTAGACACGTAAAGGGTAATTCATCAAAATACAAATTTTTAAGAGCAATATTTTTATGAATTTGTAACTCAAGTTTACTCTCAGATAATGGATGTATTTTATCAATATATTAAAGTATACATGAGAAGCAAATTTCTATTTCTTAATGGATATTAACATTATGTAACTTAAAAATCACGACGATCATCAAGATGCTCCGAAAAGTGCGATTAATCCCACTCTTATAATTAGATTGATTTAACCATCGACGAAGAACAATCGTGAATGCGAATAGAGTACCGAGACTTATCGCTGTAATTACCTTACATGCACGTTGGCAATTTTTCGCATACGCGCGTATGTACGTGGCACGTACGGACGCGCATATTTGTATTCGGGCATTAAATGTACGGTTTTTTTTCTTTTGTGTATACATCTCTGCATACGTACAGAGTATACGGATGTATATATACGACGTGAGTGTTGCGTATGTGATGGTATTTGCCTTCTGTCGCCGTGTGTAACGCCGTTACGCGTTTATTCTTAATCCTCCACTTTTCGTTTAGTTCTATCATTTCTCTATTCTTTTCTTTTTTTTTCTTTTTTTTGTTTAACAGCTATTGTTCGACCTTAAACAGCTGGCGGCGAAACCGCGGAGATTGTCGGCGTGTATAATTAAATATACTTATATTTTCTTTTCTGTTTCGCTTAATCTACAATGCGATCAGCATGTGGCGTATGTTAAAAATAACAATATATATATTTATTTTGTTGTTTTAATTTTTTTCTTCGCTTTACTACCATTCCTATGATCCTGATCCCTTATTGATTGCCATATTTGACCACCGCTTTTAGCGGATAGCTGTAGAAAAATTGTGCAAAGTATTTGACCACCTTTTTCATGTTTTGGTTTACACTATATGGTTTCGATTTAACCCCTTAACGATAGAGGATGTTTTTTTTTCTTCAAGTACAGAAAACTAAATGTTAATGAATGGATTAATTTGCTCATGATAGAAAATAAGTTGCTAATAAATTTGTTCAAATCTAATTGTCAAGTGTGATATTATGGCGATAACAATGATTTATCGGTTGTAACATTTATATATAGCGAAATCTTACAGATCTGTAATGAATACCTGACTTAAGGGGTTAAGTCATCATAAATGAGTAAAATAGCTTTATATAGATACATATCTTTTGCATTGTACATAACTATATGTGTACTGCGTGCTCCAAAGATACTAACGATACAAATGTAGCAACTGATGAAAGATGTATACGAATAATTAAATTTTTTATGCAGCATAATTCGCATAATCTCTTAAGATTTTTTATTTTCTCACGTTTACGCGGAATTGTTTATTTTATAAATAAATTCTATTTTGAAAGACAAATTAAAAAGTATATATAAATTGGAGCGAAATAATTAGTTTTAATCTTCTGTTGGCTCATGTGACTTCGAAGCAACATATAATCAATTTTTTAATTTGCTAATATCAAAAGAATGTCTTTAAATTATTTATTGTTTTTAAAAATACGAAAATCTCATAAATAAATTTAATATAATTCGACACCTATTACTAGATTGATAAAATAAATATTAATTTTTGGAAAAAAAAGATATTCGTTCAGACATACAACGCACAGCACTTCTAAAATAAATCTATACTATTTTAATGTCATTCAGCGTGTATACTTCTTTAAAACTTTTTATTCATTCAGCTGTTATTTATCAAATCAATCTCCAAATATAAAATTTGCAACAAATGATTGCCCTTTCCTACAACATTTTTTACCAAAATATTCTCGTGTTATTGTATATGTATAATTATGTTGAAATTTCGTTTCTTTGTTATTGATATGTAAATATCAAAATTTAGATCGCGGAATAATTAATAATAGATAAAAAGAAAACAGGAAGTAAGAATGTGTTTGAGTGACTGATTTAAACGACTGATTCAGATCTTGCGCCTGGAAACAAATCGCTTCGATTGTAATCTCTATGATAAAATTTTAGAAATTTCCTCGATCAGAAAAAAGTTAACCGGAAATATCACTTTTTTATCATAATCTTATCACTTTTACACGTTATATACGTTTTGTACATAAATCGGCAAATTCATCAGTCATTTAATGCGGACAAACGAGAATAGCCGTAATACTTGCTTTCAGAAAGCTATTTTATTTTTGCGACTTTCAAATTATATATATAAGATTATTATTTTCAATTTATTTTTAATTATATATATTAGTTAAGTTAATATATGTATATGCACTGTTTATTAAGTTCCTATATTGCATTCATGTCGATGTTGAAAGCAGTATTACTTCAAGTTGGGATGTGCAATCTAAATGTAACACTTAACACTCGTATATTGGGGACTTGACATAAAAAAGTCTATAAAATTATATTTTTAGAAAATGATTTTTCGTTATAGAAGATATTACGTGCCAAGAACATATTGATAGCAGTGCAAAAGCTGTCACTGATGTTGAATAAGAACATTCGTAAAGTACAAAATGAGAGTAAAAGAACTTTTTATAAATAAATAAAGTATAACAGGTATTTCAAATTGTATCTTTCTTCAGGATTTCGTTTCTTCTGATATTAACAATCTTTTTTATGTGTCAAGCCTTCGATTACATGAGTGTGCACACAAGTTGTGATCTTTCTTTTGTTGCTCATACATAGAGAGAGAGAGAGCATATGAGTTGTACAGAATCCGCACGCACACCCGCAACAATCATTCGACGAATTAGTATGTAGACTGTACATAGGCCGTACCTAGCTCGTAAGGATATTTTTTGTACGCAGCAAAATCCCGAGTGAGTTATTGTATCGTCATCGTCTGCCATGATTTCTGTGGAGAGTACGTGTGTTCACAGTGGCGCTTAGAAGACCGATGCTCAGATTAAATTTTAACAAATCAATTGTATAATAAACTTGTCGGATTTACTATGATGCATCAATATTTTGTAGATATCATACAATACAATTGCAAAAAGTCAAAGAGACAGAATTACAATCTTTTATTTTGTCATCCTATGTCCTTTGTTTATCATTAAACGATCGCGATATATGTCAAGGATACAAAAAAATAAAAACTGTTCTTTAAACGGTGATAAAATATTAATGTTCTTCAGTAATTTTCTTTACTGATTTAACTTTTCTTGAAGATATGCGTCTGATTCGATTCCCTTATAAATCAATGTTAGGTGTCTAAGGAATTACACTTAAGTCGGCAAATATAATCGCGCCTGCAATTAAAAATTTCTCGGCTAACCAGAATTAAGAGTAACCATCTCTGAAATGTACATGTCGCTCTCGATGTTCGATTTATACGATGCGGGTTCTTTCTAGACTGCAAGTGGACAAAATTCATGCAAATGACAAATGCACATATGTAATATACTGGATCTATCATAAATGTGAGCTGCTACTTCAGAAGCGTATTCTACTCATCAAAATTAGCAAAAATGTTCATATAAAAAGATATGTCCAAAAATACGCTGTTTACAATTATGACTGGGTTGGAACTTAAGCTAATTACAAAGTGTATTATTTTATTTTCAACAATATAAAACAGTAGAAAATAAAAGTGAAATAAAACAAATCTTAAACCAAACGTTTAAAGTAAGCATCCCTAGCTAAAATACACTACTCGTCTTCTTAGCGAGCTTCTCACTTTTCCCATTTTTGGGCATATAAACTTTTTTAATAATATTTAAATGAACTTTTTTGCTCATTTCGTTCATGTCGAGTAGAATATGCTCCTGAAACCACATTTATGATACATGATATATATTCAAGATTTATCATAAATTAACTTGGAGTTTACGTTTAATTTGAATGTATATATAAATTATTCTAATTTATATATATAATTATGCTAATTAATTAACTGTTAAATAATTGCTTTTTTTCTTTTTGAAATTGGAAAAACTGATAAAATCCCAAAATAATATAAAAGTTACATAAACTTAAAATTATTAGATTTTATACATATATAATGTTTCGAATATATAATACTGTCATAATTTTCTAATTAAAAAGATGATATTTATTGATATTTAAAACGGTTAAAAATTAACTTTCTTTGCATTCAATATAAACTGTGTAAGTGTCATCTGCACTCTCTTACTTTTACGAATTCGTTCTTTATATCGTCGCTTTCGTCTAGAATTAACCCTACACATTACTGTATAATTAGTGACTCGTAAAATCAGCTATGTAAACCCGATCGACTCGAAAGAAAACGCGAATCGACCAATTTATATGACTTCGACGAAAAATGAACCATCTTCATTTTTCGAACCGTCGTAACATTCGATACGACTGATTAAAAAGTTTCTCGCGTTTTCTAGTTTACGTGCGGATTCGTGAACTAGATAAATTATTTTTACTTATGGTAGAAGCTAATAAAACCAATTTAATTGTTGCCATACCGAAGTAAATGTTAATTTTATTCGAGTTTACACTGTACGAAATGTATTTATCACAAAAATTCGATTGTATCACCGAGTGTGCACGGTTTATTGGGAGGCACGGTTTTTTCGATGATTAACTTATTTATTGATAAAAATTCGCCTAAACGATGCAGCCTAATCGAGAAAGTTACATTGAGAATGTGAACGAGTAGTTTTGATCAGATAGAAACAAATCTGCGTGTGCACACACAGATTTTCTTTCTGTCTCGAGACAGTTATACTAACTGCGAGATTGTTAAGATCGGAAAATGAATTTTTAGATTAGCTTAATTTCGCCGACACGGGTGATAATAAAAGAATTGCACATATGTATAGTGTGTCCCTGAACAGCGTCAGATTTATGGTTTTATCGTCTTTTAGTAAGCCCTAGCTTTAGTAAGAAGATGGTTATTTTACAATTGCAATATTAATTTGTGAAAATTGCGTTAAAAATAACGAATCTAGCAGCTATATAACGTTTATATTAAATGCAACATACTTAAATTGACGCGTGTATTGTGTTTTATACATCCATACATATAATATTGATGTTTCAAATTCGAGTTTCTTCTTTCCAATTAATATAGTCACAATATAATATTGCAATTGTTATAATCTTTACGGCAATTTAATGAGCATGAGTGCAAAAATGATTGTAGAAGCACTTCACAAGGTTGCAAAGAAATGTTAGTAAGTACATTTTCTATAAAACCACTTTTTACAAAATATATACCAATTTTAGATCAAATCAATTTATTAAGAATAAAGAATATTATAAAATAAAATTTCTATTTAAAGCAAATTTTTAAATTCAGAAGAAAATTTTGAATTTAGAGTAAAGTATTGGAAAATAAAAATCCTTTTTATCAATTTTGATTTGAAGTTTGTTATTTTAAATTGAATTGCACCTCATGCATCCCTAAATCTGCCGTTGGACTATAAATAGGAGTAATATCGCTCAATGCGATGGAGAAAAGATTGATCGTTCGTGGAAAAAAAAGCACATTTATAGTTTTCAAGAAATATACATAATCAATTATGCAAAAATGTATAAAAGTCAAGTAGCTTGAATAAAACGATACTTTCTAAAATGAATGATGATAATTGGAAATGCTGTTTATTCTTCTCTTCGAGTGACCGAAAAGATGCTTTTAATTTTCATTGCCAAAATATAATACATAAACAATATTATATTGTGAATATTTATACTCTAAACAAGACTCAAATTTTGTTAAATTCAAAATATGCGTCTCAGTAGATCGTCATGTACACTTAAAAAATTTAGAGCTATAAAGTATCTTTCTAATGATACATTCTCTTCCTTTCTTTACAAGATTTCCACTGACGATCAAGAGTGTGAGCTATCGATGGTATACATTTTTTACGAGAAATGAGTTAAGATATATAAAGTGTAAGCAAGAGTCGCAAAGTGAAGATTGGGTGTGTCTTCGGTGTACTATCACGGTGTCCTGCAGAGTTCGGTGTAATCCATTGTAACGACGACGGTGACGATCGCGCACGATCGAGCAACTCGCATCCATCTAGTAATTAACACGACTTCTAGGATAGCGTAACATTTATCAGGCAAGCTACGAGTCACGGTGTTTAAGTGTGTGTACGTGCGTGTGTGTATACATTACACACATACACATACATATATATACATATATATATATAGATATATATATACATAGCGAACTTTTAGATTTTATATACCGCGAGTGTGAGAACGTGCGGCAACGAGATGAGCGCGTGTAAATGAGTGTGAGCGCGCCACAGAATTTAGGTTCGGCAGGTTAATAAATCGTATTTTCGAAATAAACCTTGTTCTACAAATTTGTATACCCTCTCAGTCCTACCTTTCAATTCAAGAGTGGAAAGTCTGCAAGAATTTTCAAAGAATTGCATTAGCATATGCAATATGCATTTGTAAATAATCAGACGTGAAATATAATTCTTGCTTGATAAATAAGCATTTAACCTCTAGTCCATGGCGCAGACAACTTTTCTTTTTTTTGTGGGCCTGTGTAATATTTACAATTTTTTTGTATCATATGTACGATCTCGTAGTTAGGCAAATTAAAAATATTTATACATACATCCCGATAAATAAACCATACTTCTCTTTTTGACTTGTGCGAGCAGTATATTTCAAACGCTTGTTGAGGTCATTTTTATACAACATTCAGTATTGGCGGCAGTGTGGTCTAGTGGTAGAGCGCCAGACTCGTAATCTGAGGAACCAGGTTCGAGTCCACTAGAGCCATGGAAAGTTTTTTCCGAAAGCTGCGCCCTCCGTGCAAGATAGGTCTCTTGTGCGGGGCAAACTGGGCTCCGTCTTTCGGAAAGAGACGTTAAGCCGTTGGTCCAAAGGGTTAAGTGAGAGGAGAAAGGGTAGTATTGGATGAGAATTGAATAAAGGGTTGGGAACGTCCCTACAAAAAAAAACGCCTTGCCACCCTGAGGGGAATCAATAGGGCACGCGAAAAAGAGACCTGACCCAAGCGAGGTCGCAACTGTTTGCATCACCTGTCTTTCGCTTAATCGGCTCATCAGAACATCGTTTTACACATATATTGACATTATTTTTGCAGTTCGATGATGATCGATATGAAATGGTACTTATATGAACGTTATAGAAACACGTTCACACTACTACCCTTTCTCCTCTCACTTTAACCTTTTGGACCAACGGCTTAACGTCTCTTTCCGAAAGACGGAGCCCAGTTTGCCCCGCACAAGAGACCTATCTTGCACGGAGGGCGCAGCTTTCGGAAAAAACTTTCCATGGCTCTAGTGGACTCGAACCTGGTTCCTCAGATTACGAGTCTGGCGCTCTACCACTAGACCACACTGCCGCCCCACCTGATGAGTAATTATTTGTTTTATTTATATCACACAATGCAGTGTTATCTGACTAATTAAATTTTAACTTTTCTACACAAAAATAATTTACAACTGTAATATTTTTAAAAATTACTCTCTCTTATATTTCTGTTTTTAAACGCATCAAATTCCAATGCAGATTTATAGCAAACATTTTAAAGAAAAATCCAAAACCACCTGACTCATCAGTCATCCATTTTATCATCTGAAAACAAGAAAAAAAAGACGCATTTGATGAGTAATTAATCGCTTATATATGTGTTCTCTATTTACCTCCATATGAGAAACTACCGGCTTCGCCTAAACATATTAGGTTTTGTCAGTATTAACTCCAGCCCGGCTTGGTACCGATCACCGGTACCCACTTTGCTCCTTAGGAGCGAGTCCGGACTAAATAGTAAATATATCCGACTTTATCGACAGACATTCCTCTTAGGTTAGGTTAGGAGCGAGTTCAACTGTATTATAATTAACCGCGAGACGAGTGAAAGTGAAAGGTGAAAGTACAAATTAATTGTCAAATATTAATAGACAGATTTGGCTATCTGTCGGGCCTTGGCTAAGACCCGGGCCTTTGACTTATCTGTCTATTAATCTGTGATAACAAGAAGAAAAAGAAGAACGGACAGAAATTCTTAAACCTAATGTGTATGTTTCAGAACTGTGACATTTATTGTAATACAGTACATATAAGGCGATACAGCACAGCTTCTTAATCTGCACAAGTACAGTGTTTTATTAACAAACGCAATATGGCCCAAGGATATGATAATTACTACAACGATTATCATAAAAATGCCGAGCTGCAGCAAAATCTGAAGTACAAAAAGAAATACCGAAAACTTAAGAGGATCGTAAAGAATACCGTATTCGTGAGTTTTAACATACGGCATATTTTGACATTTTTATATAGGTGTCCTATTCCGTTCTATAAATATATATGTGTCCATAATTGACTGTAATCTAAATTCTGATACAGGAAAACGCAGCATTATGTGATCAGGTTGCGCACATGCAAGAGAATTTGATGTTGGTTAAAGAGGAGAGGCTGTTTCTTCTGCGCAAGTTATGTCAACAACAGGGGGAGATGGAATCTAATTCAACAAGTCTAGCACGTTCGCAAACGAGTAATGCGAATTCGCCATCACTTAATCCAGAATGTACTACTCCAAAGAAAACAGTAAAAAAGAGAACCTCTACAGATGGATCAGGTATTTCTTTATAGTAAATTCAGTTGTAAAAATATCCTGGCCCGTATTCTGAACGCATTTTTATCGCTAAATGCATGCATTTAGCATGTAGTTTACGTTACATATACTATAGAATCTCAGAAATAAATACGCGTATTTATCGATAAAAGTGCATTCAGAATACGGGCCCCTATATTTAGGAAGTCTGATAGGCCAATGTCAAAGTTAGTATTATGAATTAACACTCTGTAATCTGTACAATAAGGTATACTTGAAACGCAGTGATTATGTTCCTTTCTTATGTAAGAATTATGATTTCAACTTGTCCCAGAATCAAAAAACAAGACGAAAAGATATAACAAAACAGCCAGAAGAGTGGTGCAATTGATTCCATTGGATGTACACGGAAGACCAATATTCCCCATAGCCTTGGGGGATCTTACAATATATTCTCTTGGTGAAGTGGTATCAGACAGAATCGCGTATCACACCGAAGAGCTTATATATCCAGTGGGTTATTGCAGCACGCGAGTGTACGCAAATTTAAGAGATCCAAGAACAAAGAGCCTATACACTTGCAAGATATTAGACGGTGGTCCAAAACCAAGGTATAAGAGATTACGGTAGCAATTAAAAGAGGGTTATTCCTAGAAGAAATTGGAATAAACATACGAACACATAACTTTATTTATAGATTTGAAATAGTATCCGATAATGACTTGGATCAACCGTTAGTTGGATCTAGCCCTGATGAATGTCACTCGAAGTTACTGGCAGCAATTTCTCCAGTTCTTTGTACAATAGTGCCGAAGGGTGCAGATTTCTTTGGGATTTCTCATCCTACTATACAAAATCTAATACAAAGTTCTCCAGGAACACGTAAATTGGCTATGTACAAACAACAACGTTTTGAAGTATGCATATAGCATTCTAAGATTATTATATTTATTCTTAATAGAGTTAAGAAAAAAGAAAATTGTTAAAAACATCAATAATTGCTAATAGCCATAAAAAAATAAAAGTAATTAAATCTAGTAGATATTTTAAGATATTTTTGTTAATTTCTAAAAAAGACCTTTCTAACCAGAATACTCCAGAATTAAGTAATACATTCGTTTTTAATTTGATAAATTACTAACTTCAGATAATATATTTTGCGAAACTGAACAATTTATTTAAAACGTCAAAAGATTTATTACTTTATTTAAAAATTATATTGTTACAGGTAAGCAAAAATCATGTAATTGATCGAGCTACAAGTCCGGTGACAGAAACGGAAATGGATCCAGGCCTAGGTTTTGCGGCATTACACAGGAATTATACCTTGATGTCTTATAGAGTGAAAGAAGAGCCTTTGGATCATGATCTGTTGGCGCTTCAAGATCTCCTTGCGTAATTGCATTATTTCTATTGTATTATTTCAGAATAAAAACTCGAAAATCTATTTTGACCATTTTTCCAAAAAATCGCTCTGTAGCAGTTTGAAGGCGATGCTACGAGGGGGTCCCGGATGGTATCATTGCGTTTCCCGGGGCCCCCTCATCGCGTGCCGAGAGGGACAACCGCGGGGTTTTAGCCGGTAGAAATCCGGCACTCCCCTCGCTCCTCTCCCCGGAGGGCGAGGAAGTCTTCCTCCTCCTTACAGAGGGGGCTACTGGGCCATATACCGGGCCATGGCCCGGGAACCCAGTAGTTGAAGATTTCCCCGCGTTAAAAAAAAAAAAAAAAAAGTTTGAAGGCGATGCTGCTGATTACAAATATCGCAGTTAAACTGCGATTTTCTCATTATTTTGGCTGTAATACGAATTTAACGATTCGTAGTTCACGGCTCTCCTGTCTCGACCTCCAATTGAGAAAGAAAAAAAGAACCCTTAGGAAATGAAAAGTTTAGAGATTTTACAGTAGCATGTTTAGATTATATAAGAACTCTAGTTTAGATAAGGATAGTTTTAAAAGATATTTGACTCTTTATGCTACAAATAATTATAATAAATTTTATATTGCCATCAATAAAACCATCACATATTGCAAAACGAAATTAAAGCATTAATATTGGCTTAAAATTCAATAACGGTTAAAAACAGTATAAATTTATCAAAAAAACTATTGATTATAATTATAGTAATCACAGTAGAATCATTCTTTTGCATGAAGATAAAATTAAATGTGCCGTAACGAAATTAGCAGCGTTCTTGCCGTGCATAACGTCCTTGACAGGGTTATTTAATTCTTTTATTTATATTGATTCTAAAATTGTGCCCTTTTTTCAATAGCTTACGATAATAAATAAATGTTACAAAAGTGTTAAATTTAGTATAACGCTCTCTCCTCTGATTTTCTTGAAATTTTGTGAATTTGTTTATTTTTATGCATAAAATACATTCTGAGAAGGAAAATCGTCGCTCATGTCTCTTTTTTTTCAAAGTTTTATGATATCGGTAAGTAGGAAAATGATAATTTATGGCTGTAAAATACTGCACATTTAAAGAAAATCGGAGGGAAGAGCATTATACTAAACATTTACCAATTATTTGTTTAATAATTTGTTTAATAGTGAATCCCAACAGTTTTTTTCAAAGATTCGATTCATATATTCCGCTTATTCCATTACATTTAGCATAAATTGGGGAAAAGTAGTGGATTAAGATATGAAAGAATCTTGCGTATACTGTAATGCCCGTTCTAGACTGGAGGATGATCCTACTCTCGGCTCTAGTGTAGACGGGTAAAAATCTATAGTTTATGTCACGTACACTATAGAAAGGAGGATGAGCCGAGAGTAGGATCATCCTCCAGTCTAGAACGGGCATAAGATTTCTTATACACGATAGTCGCCCCTCGAAAATGACGACGTCTGCACTTCGGGGCGTCATCAGGTAAACGCGCGCGATTTCTCGAAGAGTCGCTTCGAACTTTTCACCTCTTCGCCGATCGGTTCCAGGTGCTCGAAAAACGGGATACGCAGGCATACGGGGCACGGCAGGCACAGGCAGGCGAGAAGCGGGGGTAGGTAGGCAAGGGGAAAATGTTGCACGAGGGCGACAAAAAGGGGTGGCCAGTGTTGTCGAGTCGGGGGATCTGCGCGCCGGTATCCGCCTGCATCTGGGAGACTGCTATGCATTTATGCATGTTTCGCGACTTTCGCATGCTTCTTGCCAATAACGGGCTCGTCGTCCGTTTCATGGGGAGGAAACCCGGGGCACACAGCCACCATTTTCGCGGTGCGGCGGTCTCCTCGCACATCGCTTTCTCCTACGCGCAAACCTTCTTTCCTTTGCCACGCGGATGGATGGCGGTATGTTTGAGAGAAACTCTTACCTGTAAACAAAAGTAGGTGATTAGAGAGCATTAAAGTGTTGCAAATGGCATAAATTAGGCATTTACTCTTCTTTTTCATTTTTACTACCATCGCTTATTGGCCCGTCCAATGGTTTTATTGAATAATGTATTTGCAATTGCAATTACTGGCGAAAATAATTTTAGCTGGAAATCACTGAAACAATTATTTAAATCATGTTAAATATCGTAAATGGTACAAAAAAATATATTATTAATTATTTTTAATGTAAAAGAGACATACCATACTCCAGTTACAGGTTCTGCTTCGTTTCCACTTACAATGAACAGTGGAAATAAAATAGAAAAAACACAGCCACTGAAAAATAAAATATTGTTTCAATAAAATATTGTATCTTGAGATTTTTTAAAAGTAACAATATTATTTCATACCTTATAAAGTAAGAGTTGGGCAGTTGGGTAAGTACTGCTAATGGCATGCCAAAGCCTAAAAAGTATGGCCAATTGCCTTCAATAAAAGTCAATCGTCTATGTAACTCCCAACCCATGTTGAACCACTTATATTCAAAGGCATAGAGAGCGTATAAAAGACACATGTGGACAAGAGCAAGAATGTCCCCCAATGGCGGTAATGGGACTTTAGACGTCAACATTCCTTGTCCCAAGAACAATGCTTGAACTAATACGCTGAAAAGCGTGTCAGCTATTAATTTACTTACACTTGATAGAAGCATTGGTCTTCCTTGTCTGTATCTGTAAGCGCTGTCTGCTATGTCCTATATATATGTATACATAAATACTATCATAAATATTATCTGATAATATTCATTACCATACCAGTAAATATAATTTTTTACATTTCTTACAAAAATTATTACCTGAAACCACAAACTGTTGACTATTCTGCTGAGTAAGAATAGTGGTAGCACCCATATTGTCCCAAATGTAAGGGATAGAAATGGCTGGATCCATGACCATACGGTGAGGCCCATGCCAGGAGAATGGCCGAATATAATAGTCAGTAAGTACTTAACAAATGGCAAGAGTCCAAAATCAAATATCAGTATACTAGCCCAAAACACTCCGCCATTCAATGCGCAGCATTGTATGGTTCTCATCAATACCATAGATTCCCTAAAATTGAGCAAACTCATAAATTTCACTATAAAATTCTCTTGTATCTATTTGTAGTAAACAATAAGGATACCGTTGCTTATGCTTGGCGGGACTCGGCATAACTAAATCTCTTTTTCTCAACTCCGCTCGGCTAGGAGATCTGCCGACTAATTTCTCGTTAATTTGCTTATCCATGTAGAAAAGAACAACGGTGCCCTTCAAGCTGTCTATAAATCCCCGACATATTGCATAAATTATT
The DNA here is from genome assembly GCF_030848795.1 of Temnothorax nylanderi. NCBI lineage: Eukaryota > Metazoa > Arthropoda > Insecta > Hymenoptera > Formicidae > Temnothorax > Temnothorax nylanderi. The sequence goes on along the minus strand of NW_027249380.1, from coordinate 87,265 downwards.
CCCTAAAAATTAAAAAAAAATTGATTCAGTGTGCGTTATTCAACTAATAAGAATAAGAGTTAAATCTATTCTATTATTTTTAATACATCTGCAAGTTCCACAATTATTATATATTTTGAATTAGCCTTTAATAATAATTTTATTAAACATTATGGTTATACATTATGGGTTCAATTTTCTTTACTTTCCAATGTCACGTACTTTTATAATTAAATAATAACAACAAAATAACAAACTAAGCACAAAATTTTGTTGCTTATAGTTAATTTCGAGCAGGCTTGATTTTAGAAGAATCAAGTCAGTGAAAGTTAAATATTAAAAATTCATATAAAAGTCATAAAAAGATGGCAATCAGATAAATTTATGACAAGAAAAAGAAAAACAATTTTATAAAATCAAAAATTATTCTTATAATCAAGAAGGAACTTTTAATACGCTCGCGCGTATTAAGACAATGATAGAAGATATCGTATTGTCAAGAGTTCACGAGGTTAAAGTCTACTCACTGTCACGCTATCCATTATAATGTGCCTATGCCTGGCTGGATGTGGCTTAATCTATGCTCAGAGAACAGCTAACGGTACACCGGACGGTCATTTTACGTATGACGGGGAAGAATAGCGATTTGATAACGACATCGTTCAATTGTGTTAGGGTCCGTTCCGTTTCACGCATGATGCGCGCATTGTCTATGGCTGCGTTCGGGGAGCGCGCTATTAGCGCTATTTGCTTATTCTATCCTTGTTCTACACTTGATGAGCGATAAAGATAGAATGATGCAATAGCGCTAATAGCGTGCTCCCCGAACGCAGCCTATAGTAAACGTTACGTATGCTATAGATAAATGCACGCATATGCGTGAAACGGAACGGACCCTTAGACGTGTTTCCTCGAACCACTGCTAGCTGCTGCACTGTGCTGCACTAGTGCACTACCAGCAGTACCAGCAACTACCAGCACTACTAAGGCTGAGTTTCCACTGAGCGCGTCACGCGTCGCGTCATCACGAGTTAACCAATCAAATCATCCCATTTTGATACCGTCACAAGTAATGTAATAAAATGGGATGTTTTGATTGGTTAACTTAGATGAGGCGACGCGTGACGCGCTCAGTGGAAACTCAGCCTTAGCGCGTCGGGCACCGATCGTCAGACGTCAAATGAACGCCGACACTTTGTTATAGAATATAGCTTTTATCGATACGTGTCGTTCGAAACTGTTAACGACACCGACTGTCGATAAGCGTGTACAGAATTGGTTTTAATTTTTTGGTGTTTTTGATGTAAAATCGCGTTTGTGTACATAGATTTTTGTGCGTACTTTAATTCTGTAAAAGATTTTTGCAATTCTATAAAGCCAATTAAAAGATTCATCTAAAAACGATAATGTCGGTAAATCATACGGCTGCAGGATTCCCTTAAAGTTTATATTAGGAGTGGCTGATGGCAGAGAAGGAGACGTGAGCGCTTACGTTTGTCGTAGACGTAGACGTGAACTAAAGCAGAGAAAAACGTAGTCGTAAGGCTATGGTAGGCAATAGGCCTTACGACTACGTTTTTCTCTGCCTTACCCTACGTCCACGACTACGACACTTACGTCTCGTTCTCTGCCATCAGCCGCGGACTCTTTGCCGGCCAGCACTTACATTTTTAACTTTCCTGAGCTTAATTTTGCGATTTTCTCAAAGAACCAAACTGGGAAATATTCTTAAAGAATCACACTACCAGAATAATATGTAAAAAACCAAAAATCGAATTTTTCGAAATTTTAAACCTTACTAGCACGGGGATTTTATAAACTCCTTAACGACAGTCGGTATCGTTGCGCAGCTTTTTTACCATGTACAATACCTGCGCAACAATATCGATCGAAACCGTCGTTGGAGTTAGAGAATCGGGGGTCCCGTTAAGGAATAGATGTGCTACTTTGTCGCGCCACAAAGAGGCGCCTCAGAGAGACGCCACAAAGTGGCTAGCTGGTTTGCAAACCACCTTTGCAAACCTGAAAAGCAGCTTTGAAACGGTTTTTCCCAAATTTTAGCCAAATTAATTAACGAATCTCAAAATTTATAATAAATAAAATACGAACTCGCAGCTAAGCTAACCCGACAGAGGTCTCCACTCTTACTCCTGTCGACCCTTAATGATGCTATAATCTTTTACGTCAATGTTTATTATACTACCATATTGCAAAAAACGGCTTTGCGATATGGTTCAATAATAATGCGAAAAATCACGTAAATTTTAATAAAAATAATTATTTTAGTGTAAAACAAGGGTTATCCGACCTCTGCGCAATATTGGATAACTTTGCGCGTCAATAAAAAAATCAGCGTTCGTCGTACGAAAAAAATACAAGGGTCCTTTTTTGTTGCAAATTTCGTCCACAACAAGATGCATACGATAAAATTTGTCTCAAATAAATTCTAAAGCCTGAACACAGCGAAAAACTAAGACTATCCCAAAAAATCAAAATTTTTTGCTTACATAGCTACAAACTAAAGAAAAAGGGTCTAAAAAATCGGTTGCATCATGAAAAGTATTCTTTGTAGTTCTCAGATGATGTGTGATTTTTTGGGGATTTTTAATTCCATTTAAAATAACGGAAAAAATCACCGGCGCAACATAAAAAAAAACGATAAAATCGAGGGTTTTCGAGATCCGAGTCTCGGACTTTGACGGCGCGTGCAAGCTAAGCGACTAACTTGACGATAAATGTTGTTCAGATCATTATTGTAGATAATTTGACGCTCTACAAAAAGGTACGTATAATTATAGTTACCCTATCTTGCTTAGTTTTCGAGATATTTGAGAAAAAATAAAAAAATCGTGTTTTTTTGTTGATAATATTGTTAATAACTTTTTATTGCGCGTTAAAGTTGCGAAGCAAAATAAATCCCACTTATAGCACCTCAAATCAAAGCGATTCATGGTGGTTGCAACCTGGGAAGATTAATTGGAAGGTTCGATGTCTAATATGACTGGCCTAAAAAGCGAAAACAATTATTGACATTTTTCGACGGTCGAAAAGTTTGCTGTGCGACAGTAGTTTAACTCAAATTAAGGTAAGCAATTCATAATATTATCAATTAATATATAGTTATCAGGTGTGAGAAGCGTCAAATAATATTTCGCATAATCTAAAATTCACAACATGTTTTAAAGACTGAAAAAACGTGATCGGGGCTGTCATATTTTTGATGGGGCAATGTGTCTACATTTCAATGACGGATTTATAAATAGATAATGGTGCGTAACTACAAAAGAAAGACTTTTCTTAAGACGGATAAGGTAGATATATTTGATTCTACGGATAGGATATAAGACTAACATTTCTTGATTTTATCTCAATTTCCTCTCACCTCATTTACGAAACAAATCAGGTGAGACGGGTCTGATACATCCTGTATACATATATATTCGAGAAAAACATTCACAAAACTTATATAAAAAGAAGAAGTTGCTTGAAGTCCTGATTCCATACTGAAAAATATAAGAATAAAATATAAAATATAAGACTAGGTATAAGTTGTTGTTTTTACATTTATCCCGTAAAAAAATATAAGTATATTTATCAGAAATATTATATGTATTTGATGTAGTATAGGTAATGACTAATTATTCAAGTTTCATGCATCCTTCTTATTTTTTCCCATATTTTTGAGCTTATAACATTTTTATTTATTATGGCCTATTGTTCTTAGATATAGAACGCTAGAAAGTAACAAATTTTTCAGTTACGGACAGCTGTTCTTCAGGAAAGATGGTAAAATATCTGTTGAGATTGAATTATTAAACAGAGTTTAACTGAAGATGCAGATATGCAAAGCTTGTGAATGACAAAAGATATATTTAAGAATACATTAACACAGATAATTGTGAGAGATCATTCAGCAAGTTAAAACTAATACTTTCATATTTGAGAGCCTTCATAGGTCAAAGATTGTGTGATCTTATTCTGCTGAGTGTAGAAAGAGAAGAAACTGTAAAAACTGATTTTGAGCACATTATAAAACCAATATTCATCAGTGAAAGCAAGGAAGATGCAGTTATAATTTTCATGTAGTGCCATAATAAAAGACTAACAAGCTTGACGTATTTTTGAGCTGATATTATAGTAAAGTTATATTGAAAGATGGGTGTCAGATGTTTGGGATATATATTATATATATATATATATATATATATATATATATATAATGAAATTATATAATACATATTACATAATATTACATACTATTTCTTTTACATAGCTGTAACTGATATAATGTTTTGCTATTAGAAAAAAGAGGTTAGAAATTATTAACTTTTTTCTTATTCCTGCATGTCAAACGAAGAGGGACCAACAATATCATCATCTGCAGCATATAGCCAAAGACTACTTTTTTGTCTTTTAGAAATATTAGGATATAATTTGTCTGTTTCCATGAAAGATAAATGCTCTACATCAATCTTCATGTTCAGAGCAGTTTTACCTCTTGTTTTTAATGCTGATTTTAATACACAAATAGCATTTACAGTGGCTGAAGATAATGTGTTTCGTTTTTTGTTTTGATATCTGTTAGAAAAGAAAATATTCTCTCCGCGTCGGCGTTTGAGTTTGGCAGTGATCTAATAGAATTCACGATAGATTTTAAATGTGGGTATCTTTTGTTACCTTCTGAATAATTCTTTTGCAAAATTTGTGTCCACATGTCATCAAAATTTAATTTTGACAAATCACCTTTTCTATCTGTGAAATCTAAATTCAATGTAAACCATTCTGTCTTTAGACCACTTTTGTCAAAACCGCCGATTGTTCAATGAAAGAAAGATCTTTAAACGATCTTTCTCTGTTGTCATTTGAAAAAGCTATCCGTGGAAGAAATCTTTTTAACTTTGTTAAAAATGTATTATTTGTCGGCAATCTTTTACAAATTTCCTCGACTGCGGTAATATAAAATTGTAGGCAGTTCTGTAAAACAATTGCAACCTCCTTTGCATATTCATCCTTCATCAATTGACGGAGGTATTCTTCGCAGTCGGATCCTAAATTTATATCAGTTACAGATCTATGATTTTCAATTTTGCCAAATGTAATATTTGGCAAATCTTTTAAAATTTCTTGTTTTAAAAAGTTTGTACAAAGTTCAGTTAGAAAGTCTATTGATTTCAATTGCAGTAAATAAATTCTTGTGTTTACTGCCTGAAAAAATGCATTAAATGTATTAAAATTATTTAAAACATATTTTAGAAACAGCATATAAGCTTTCGTTTCAACATTTAGCATAATAATGTGCAATAGATTTTCTCCTGATTTAGATTTGTCGCTTACGACCATTTCATTTAAAAAACGTTTTACAGTATTCCAAGAAATCAGAAGTCTTTCGATGCATGCGTGACGAAACAGCCATCGCGTGTCAGCTAACTTTAAAATTTTTAGGTTTTTTTCTTGAAAACATTCTGAAAATTCCTGGAAAATTGCTGTTCTCTTGGGACTACTGTTGATGTAGAAAGCAATTTTTTTTTACAAAATACTCGCAAGAAGGAGGAATTGTATTGCAAGCAGTGTGCGCAGCTAATGCGGCAGAATGACATGGACATGGTAACGTCAAAACATTTTTGCACATCTCTTCAAGTTTTGTTTTAAATGATAAATGTTTTCCCGTCATCACAGACGCGTTGTCACATGCTAACGCAATAATGTCATTAAAAGGTATATTGAGCTTCCACATTTTATTTCTAAATGCAGTAAATAATTTGTCAGCACTGCAATCTGCCGCATTAACATCAAACTGGGTCTGTATTTTTGATTTTTCGGGATTAATAAAACGTACGAAAAACGTCATCTTCTTTCGATTAGTAATATCTGATGTTTAATCTAAAATGGAGAATTTTGTGTTACGAATATAATTTACGACACCATTCGTTTCTATTGGCCACAAAACATTCGAAATAATGTTTGTACATTTGGTTCGACCCACGCTCATATTCTTTAAAACATTGTAATTTTTCCCGACCTCTTTAAAAAAATCGAGTATTATTTTTGCCGTTTGGAGTGAAATATTTCTATCAGCAATTACTGCAGCGAATCGAATCTCCGCTAATTTCTTTTGCTCCTCAAATGACAGTGATTCGTTAAATTCCATGTCTACTTGTTCTACATTCGATTCATTTATTTGTGTATCACATTTTACAAGTTGATTATTGTGCATTTTGGAATTCGCGTGACGCTCGATATGTGACAAACCATCAATAAAACTTTTATTACAAACCTTACAAAAAAATGAATTTGCGTCATGTTGCGCTTCGCATAGCCATGGTTTATATTGTTCGAGTTCTTACCATTGCGGTCTAAAATTTTGTTTAGGCAATGGTTTTTTTTTTAGAAATTACTCATTAAATGGCACTTTGCGTATCCAAGATTTGAAACGTTCATCACTAAGCCAAGCTTCCGAAAATCTTGGCTTCAGATTTTTCTTTAATTTATTAATTGTTTCGATGTTAAAATAAAAATATCTAAAATAGAATATAAAACAAGTGTGATAAATAAATTAACGCTGGCTAGTCACACTTATTTTCGAGTTCTTAAATCGCCACACTCCGGTCCGTGAGACTGCCTCACTTTGTCGCATTGTAATTTCTTTCTAATTAATATTCAGCGGTCCACTGGACTGAAATGTGGCGGGCTAGGATTAATTAAACAGATTAAAAACAGAAATACCTGAATATAATTCGTCACTTGATCTTTACGAGACGAAGATTCGTCAGTTCGCCAATAGCACAATTTAAGATAATTTAACAGCTAAGATTAGATATACTGTCACTGGGGAGCACACAGTCAACTGTTTTGATCCTTTTGTCTAAGAGGACTCAGCTGATTTTGAGGTCGTCTTGACACCCGATCAGCTATTGTCGTCTCAGATGTTTATCAGTCATATCAGGTGTTTATCACGTGCTATTTATTTGAGGCACTCGAGACGAAGAAGAGCGTCGGCCGACGTTAGAAAAAGTTGTCTTCCGAAGCTCGGTTTTTTAAGCTTTTGCGCGGAGTATAAAAATTATGCAATTCGACTGAAAACGCTTTCATAATTCAACATTAATGCGCGTGTCATGATCGTCACACTCGCTATACACAGTAAAAAATAAAATGTTAATTGTAACATTTTTCAAATGTCCCAGAAAGTCCACTCTAAATTTTATGTTAAAATAACTCATTCATCGTGTGTTACTTGTTGACAAATTAGAAATGTTAATTTATTGACACTATATTTTACATTTATATGTATTCTTTTAACTTTAAGTATAATGTAAAAATAACTTGTATAAAATGTCGATATAACATTTTGCTCCGTCTGATTTAATGTAACTCTTACGAAATGTATATTATACATTTTATTTTGAGTTATATTAACACATATTTTAGTAAATTTGATTATTTTATATGTCAAAGTTTACGATTATTTGAAGATTTACTTTAACTTTTGTTTATGTTAAAATAACTTTAAGACGTGTTGATTTTTTGAAATAATTATGTTAAAAGAACTCAAAATAATATTCAATTTCTAAATGACATACATAAAGTGTTAGTTATCACGTTGACATAAATATAACACATGAAAATGTTACGAAAATAATAACATAGCTGTTGTATGTTAATTTTACATTGAAATAATAGTCAAATCTTGGTAACACAAGAAAATTTTAACATTTGGACGCACGATTTTTTACTGTGTATGTATATGGAACATTGTCGCTGAAATTCTCAGATTTTTACCTTGACCTATTGCAATAATTTTGACAACTTTTTTACCGAGAAGTATTCTGTAAAAGAGAAGACAAGTATTTTTTTTGTTTGGACCTACGATCAATATTTGATCACACCAACGTGATTTTTGTAAAAATTGAATTTTTTGATAGCTTTACTTTTTAAAACGTTAATATCTTGGAAATGTTCAATCTTATCGAAAAATGACTGGGATGAAATTTGTTCAGTTTGGGGGGAACCTGGTTTATAGGGTCAAAATTTTCGAATTTTTTTTTTGCTTAATCGATAGTTAAACAATTCAAGAATATATTCCCAAAGTTTCAGAGCCAATTCGAAGTATTTTAAAAGTTATAGAACACATGGTGAGTCAGAGTCGCGCAGGTATACGAGCGCTCGGCCGGAGCGGGCCGCGCGCTCTGTCCCTCGGTTCTTTTGTCCGGATTACTCGGACAGCTCGTAGACTGGAGCAAATGCAGCGAAATGAGTTTTATGAAGAAGCTGAAGGCTTGCAGTATGGCCCTGGTATAGCTGATTAGCATAAGATTCCGGTAAGTCACCAATAAATGATATTCTTTGTACCGCAAACTTTAAACGCGTTTTTCTCGAGAAATATCATTTTCGTACTTTCTTAAAATCTGCGGGAAAGATAGAGAAAAAACTAATTAATCAATCGACTTGATTCAAAGTGCGTTAACTAAAGAATGAACAACCATTCTATGTGAATCTCAAACATTGGTAAAAACTGTGCCGCAAACAACAACGTAGAACTACGTCAACTGTCTTTCGCTAAATAATAGTGACAGTTGACGTAGCCCTACGTCTACTTTCCTTTGCTGAATACTTTAACATGAAATAGTGACAGTTGACGTAGTTCTACGTTGTTGTTTGCGGCACAGTTGTTACTGTGCCCGTTTAATTTTTTTTTAAATTTAGCTTTGTTTTCTGGAAAAATTTTAGTACTGGTTTTATAAAAATCGGTTTACAACGAAAAAACTACTCATTTATTTTATTAACCGATTTTCTCAACAATTGACGCCAAATTCAATACAGGATCCTCCCAGGATCCTTCCTTCAGCTAAAATTCCTTTAATACTTTTCGAGAAATATTAGTGTTGCATGTTTTCGTTGCAAGAAAGTATAAATTTATTGCAGAAATCGGTAACCCCTTCCCCGATTCTCGCCAAAGTAAATGCCAACCTTTCTTTAATGATATTTTATATAAGATTACATGTATAACTTCACTTTTTTTTAGACATAAATCGGTAACTCCTTCAACGATTGACGCCAAATTCAATACCGGTACTTTAATGAGGTCTCCGATTCATTGAAATTTTAATACTTTAGAAAATCGGTTATTAAAATAAATTAGTAGTTTTTTCATTGTAAACCGATTTTCATGAAACCAGTACTAAAACTTTTCCAGAAAACAAAGCTAAATCTTAAAAAAAAATATAAGACTACATGTATAACTTATACTCTATTTAGGCATAAATCGGTATCCTCTTCTCCGATCGACAACAAATTCAATATCAACCTTAATGGGACTATATAAGCTATCGAATGACATCTTATTTATTACTCTACGATTATTATTTTCGAAAATATAACAAAAAATCGGTATCGAAAAATTAACCCCACCACCACCATTCCCGGAAAATTCTACCCCTGTTTTATATATAATTCTTTAAAATTCGGTCTATTAACAAATGAGTAGTTCGCGGAAAATGTTGCAAGAAAGAAAACTACGCAACCGGTTAAAAAAAATCGGTATCGAAAAATTAACCCCACCACCGCCATTCCCAGAAAATTCTACCCCTGTTTCATATATAATTCTTTAAAATTCGGTCCATTAACAAATGAGTAGTTCGCGGAAAAGAAAACGTTGCAAGAAAACGTTGCATCTGTGCCTGAATTTACCCCCCCTTACTGTCGACAAAGACGTAGTTCTACGTCAAAACATTAATTTAAATAATTGTTATTGCATAAAAATGGAGGATACTTTTTCTCAAAAATGTCATTTTTTGTTCAAGTGCTAAAAAATTTTGTATTTTACAGTTTTTTAACCATGTTCCTGGTTCACATAGAATAAAAATACATGAAAATTAATAATCTTTTTGTTTTTTTGTTTCAGATCAAAATTGCGGGCTACATTTTTCCCGCAGATTGGCAACTCGGTTGGCGAGGCGCTCTGATTAGAGATACACCACGGCGCCATTTTGCAATTATTTTACAATATAAAAATTTTTTTACCTCTTCAAATAAGCAGTTAAATATTGTAAAAGGTTTAGAAACCTCAACTGCATTATTGTCAATAAAAAAAATTCATAAAAATCTCCTTTTTTTAGCCTCCTAAACCAGGTTCCCCCCTTAAAATAAATTACATATGATGTATATATTTGATGTATATATTAGTTTTTCGATAAGATTAAACATTTCCATGATATTAACATTTTAAAAAGTAGTTACTAAAAAATTTAATTTTTAAAATTACACTATCGAAAATATTAATCGTAGATCCAAACAAAAAAATACGTGTCTTGTCTTTTTCAGAATACTTATTGGAAAAAAATTGTCAAAATTATTGCAATAGATCAGGGTAAAAATGTAAAAATTTATTTATTATATATTACATTTATTTATATTTATTATTTATTTTATTTTTATATATACAGCTTATTTACCAAATTTATTAAATTATTAATTTGATTTATCTTTTTGACGAGCAATAAGTGCAATTTTTTACATATATTACATAATTTTATTTGTCCCCCTGACAAGCTACGATCATTTCATAGTGTTATTTTTTAGCGGAATAGGCCTACGGGAGACACCACTTAAAAAAACGCGTCTATAATAGTACCTCTTAAGTGACGTGGAAAACTATTATACAATTATATTAATTATAATTTTATATATACATAGCCTCGCGGCTAGTAGACGAGGGCATTTCGTCGCGTCGCGCCGCACCGCCGAAAAAATCCTTCCCTCGCGTTCAGGAGAGATTTCTTGCTGTTTACCAGGGGTATTTTCCGTTTCACACATGATGCGCATAATGCATCATTTATCCTTGTTTAACACTCGATGAACAACAAGGATAAATGACTGTCCTCGTCTAGTATGCCGAAGCTAGCCGAAGCTCGAAGACGGAGCGCGCGTAGTATCCCCACCACTCGATTTACGAGTCAGGCTGGAGCTGGGGCTGGAAAGAGATTCTAGATTTGCTCTGCCGGCAGTCACCGCCAGTCACCGCGCCGTCGCCACCATGGCGTGGCTGATGATTGTCGTTGCATGTGCCCCGATGGCACTGTTTATTATTATTCTCTTTATTTCAATTTATAAGTTGTGGTAAATACCAACCTGGGATTTGTGAATCGGGAGTGAATCGGGAGTGTCGTGCAGTAGGAGGTGAAGTGCGGTCAGCGTCCGTGGCATCGAACGCCCGATAAAAACAGTACGTGCAATCCACGTTATTGCTACGTGGATCAGCATCGTGGAATCCACGTGGACATTCGAGTGGACAATCCGCTCAAGAACGGTACTGTAGTCCACGTGGATGAGATCATCGATTTGACGTGAAATCCACGAGCTTTCTCTCTGAATTTCTTGGAGTGGAATCTCACTCCAAAAGAGTGAAAATACTGCCAGTCTAATTGGAGTGAAATTTCACTTTTCGAAAAAGTGAGTTATTCATTCTTTACTTGGAGTGATTCTTCAACTCTGAAAAGAGTGACATGTTTCACTGAATAATTATTCACCCGACATAAAAAAAATTATTTATTTCGAAATTTTATTACTATTTTTTAACTAAATTTGTTTCTTAAGATGCAGTCTATGATTATAAATATTTTCTCGTATTTGAAAAACACACTTACCTTGGTGGGATTCGAACTCGGGACCTCTGCATCGTGAGCCAACTGCCTTACGTGGTAGACTACTTCTTAATTTGATGTAAGCGTTATATATAGTCTACATATGTCATAACCAGCGCAAATATATAATTTTTCAAAAATCATCTTAAGAAACAAATACAGTTTAAAAAGAGTAATAAAATTTTGAATTGGATATATGATATAATATTTCTTAATGTCGGGTGAATGTCAGAAACCAGTGCCGGCTCATTATGAAATTTTGTGTTCGTAAATATATTTATGAAAAAAGTATATTTATAAGGTTAAAACATTCTTATCAAATCCTTACAAGGGCCTCACTAGACAAAAATAAGGAAACCTTTCTTATGGCATCCCTAATAAATAATGATCGGGACCTCATCCGGTTAGCGCATAAACGCAGTATAATAATACTTTCATTAATTATAATCTTTATATCACTTTGATTAATTATAATCTTTATATCACTTTGATTAATTATAATCTTTAATAGAAATTACGTGGATGCAGATTTATCCACAAACTATCCACATGGATGCAACGTTTTTTTTTCATCACTACATCGAAGTCTTTTATCCTCGAAATATCAATAAAAATTCCCTGTACATATTTCTTAATAGATATATCCACAGAGAATCTACATTGATATTTCGGAGATAATAGACTTCGATGTAGTGATGAGAAAAGAACGTTGCATCCATGTGGATAGTTTGTGGATAAATCTGCATCCACGTAGTCCACGTAAATTACGTGGATTCGACGTGGATGTGACGTGACTGTTTTTATCGGGCGGCTATTTGCAAGTTCGCGTAGGCGAACAACCTATGTGAACCTGGCACCCGACTTTTAAAAAATTAATTTTTTTACGGAAAACGTTAGCATTTCGTTTGTAGTTGTTTGTAGTAACAAAAATTTTGTTTGTAGTTCAATACATTAAAAATTATAAACATTTAAAAAATGACTCGCACCCTACTTTGAGATATCTCAAATCCGCTTGCGCCATCTTCTTCAGAATCGTTTGTAGTTGTTTGTAGTGCTTTTCTTTTCGTTTGTAGTTGAACCGTTTAAAAGTTACAACAATTTAAAAAAATAATAAAAACCTAACTTTGCCAATTTTGGAGATACCTCAAATCCGCTTGCGCCATCTTCTTCAGAATCGTTTGTAGTTGTTTGTAGTGTTTTTCTTTTCGTTTGTAGTTGAACCGTTTAAAAATTACAATTTAAAAAAATAAAAAAACCTAACTTTGCCTATTTTGGAGATATCTCAAATCCGCTTGAGCCATCTTCTTCAGAATCGTTTGTAGTTGTTTGTAGTGCTTTTCTTTTCGTTTGTAGTTGAACCGTTTAAAAGTTACAACAAATTAAAAAAATAAAAAAAACCTAACTTTGCCAATTTTTGAGATATCTCAAATCCGCTTGCGCCATCTTCTTCAGAATCGTTTGTAGTTGTTTGTAGTGCTTTTCTTTTCGTTTGTAGTTGCACCGTTCAAAAGTTATATTTTTGCAATAAACAAAAAGTGTAACTTTGCCAATTTTTGAGATATCTCAAATCCGCTTGCGCCATCTTCTTCAGAATAGTTTGTAGTTGTTTGTAGTGCTTTTCTTTTCGTTTGTAGTTGCACCGTTTAAAAGTTATTATATTCTTGCAATAAACAAAAAGTGTAACTTTGCCAATTTTTGAGATATCTCAAATCCGCTTGCGCCATCTTCTTCAGAATCGTTTGTAGTTGTTTGTAGTGCTTTTCTTTTCGTTTGTAGTTGCACCGTTCAAAAGTTATTATATTTTTGCAATAAACAAAAAGTGTAACTTCCCCTATTTTGGAGTTATTTTAAAACTGATTGCGCGACTCGATGTAGAATCGTTTGTAGTTGTTTGTAATGGTTTTCGTTTCGTTTATAGCTGCACGTTTAATTTGCCGTTATTTTTTTAAATTGTTGTAACTTTTAAACGGTTCAACTACAAACGAAAAGAAAAGCACTACAAACAACTACAAACGATTCTGAAGAAGATGGCGCAAGCGGATTTGAGATATCTCAAAGTGGGGTGCGAGTCATTTTTTAAATGTTTATAATCTTTAATGTATTGAACTACAAACGAAATTTTTGTTACTACAAACAACTACAAACGAAATGCTAACGTTTTCCGTAAAAAAATTAATTTTTTAAAAGTCGGGTGCCAGGTTCACATAGGTGTTTTGTTATCATCTATTTAAGTTGTTTGATATTTATATTAGATCAGTATCTTCGACTTCTTCGGCCACGGTGGTGTCGATGGATGTCGAAACAGGACCAGAGGGGATTCGCGATTGCAGGTCCGGCCGCAACTGTGAAATTTCTGGCACTCGGGATTGAGCGGTCGATTCGCCGCCGTCGTCGTTGCAGTCGCGGTCGAGGTCGGACATTCTGATCGGGTATTCTCCTTCTTCCTCATCTTCGGTGTTACCCAAAGTAGGTCTTCTCTGTTTTCTTTTCTTTCTCTTCTTTCTTCGCTTGGCGCACACCATTGTCATAGCTGTTACGTCCATAGTTCTCACCAATGGCCCGCCCTGGATGGTAACACCATTAACGTTGACCAAGGGAGGCCCGAACATGTATAGTGACCAGGATACATGTACGGCTGCGGCACGGCCGGCATCATGCGACACGTGCACTGGCTCTTGCATCATCAGTAGCGGATCCAGATAGGGATCGACCGTTGTCATGCCGTTCTCCAAATGTTGCTGCCCGTCGAGATGCAGCTGCTCCGGCGGTTGTTCCTCCGCGAGCTGCTCTTTCACGACGTGCTGTTCCATGGTCGCGTTATTCACCTCTTCGGCTTGCTCTTCGATCTCTTCGGCTACGCCACACTAAAAAAAAAAAATTGTTCAATCCAAAAAAAAATAATTTGTTTTGAGTAAATAATTCAGTCACATAGTACCAATGGCCAATTATTTTGAATCAAATTAAAATATTGTTCAGAATGAGATACTGTTTGCTAAGAAGTAATAAATTATTTATTATATACGAGATATGTACAGTGAAATGTAGAAAATATTTATTTATATATATATTCCATCTACTGGTTTTTAATATTGCGCTACTAAAATTGAGTAACTGTTTACCACATTTGAATAAACAGTTGTTTAATTTGAACTATTCACAAATTAAATCTTCAGAAACGCTTGTTGTAGTAACAAAATATTAACTTAAATTTAATTAATCGTTTTATGAAAAACTCTGGCATAGACTTTAAATGGACTTAATATTTACTTAAAACTGAGCATCCGAAATCTAAAAATGAAGAAGCATTATCTCTTTTCAAATTAATGTTTGATTTATTACACAAAATAGTAAGATGGTTTTCCATAAATATTTCATAAACTTAATAAATATTTATTAAAATATAATACATTATTATCTAAAATAATTAAAATTGACTTCAAATTAATTTTATATTGATTTATCATAACTTATCATAATTTTATATTGATTTATTATTATTTTATATTGATTTATCATGATTTAAATTGATTTATATTAATTTTATATATGTTTATTAAGGCTGCGTTCCGATATTCACTGTTAGTACTGAAAATCTATAGTTTACGTACACTATAGATTTTCAGTACTGGCAGTTAATATCGAAACGCAGCCTTAATAAGCATATATGAAATCAATATAAATCAATTTAAATCATGATAAATCAATATAAAATAATAATAAATCAATATAAAATTATGATAAATTATGATAAATCAATATAAAATTAATTTGAGGTCAATTTTAATTATTACAGAACTTTCTACATGTCGTAATTAATATATGTATTATATATCAATTATATAAAACAATAATATACAAAATGTTATATAATATAGACAATTAATCAATCACTATCAATATTAGTCATTATAGTACGAAAAAGGTACAGTTTGAAATAAATAAGTTATAACGTTTATTTTCTATAATTATTACACTCTTTATTAATATCTTTAGGTACACGTTCTTAGGTAAACGTTTATACATAGTAATAATCAAAATAAACTTCTTTCGCATAGCTTATACTAAGAAAAAAATGTACATGGAATATAATTTATGTTATTAGACAAGAAATGTTTTGTATAAACCTTATAGTCTACGAGTATGTTTTGCTGTATTATGGCCCAATTGTTACTTTGTTTTACTTCAAACGATTGAAAATGATTACAATAACAAACGTTTGAGTATGTTTGACATAGAAAATAAACTTCTTTTAGAGAATTTACTAATATATACTTAATATTTGCAAATAAAAAATTAAAGTTATTACTCATGTTTATAATATTATTGATTGTGTAAAGTGTACCATTTACCCTAACCCATGAAACTGAATCATAATCATAAAACAACTTGGAAGGTAGAATGTGTTTAATGTTATCGAAATCTTCAACTAAAAATAATTTTGATTGTATCGCTCCTTTAATCACTTGTAATGAAAAACCTTCGTCATTAATAAATCTATTACAAAGATACAATTGATGCCTAAGAGCAAAAGTATAGGATGGGTCCTTGCGCGATGTAACTACTTTACTATTATCCTTAAACATTTTATGCTTGCCTTCAAAACGAATAGAAGACATATGCTTTAATGGACCAAATTTACGCATAAGTTGACCATAATGAAGTAAATTATGATGTTTTAATTTGAGTGTACTACCCTTAAAAAGTTCCAAGTATAAATTCAAATATTGAGAGACGGTGGATGAAAAAAATTCTATTATTTCGTCAGAAATAATGTCGAATAAAACAATATTAGTGATTTGACGCAACATAAGATACAGTTTCCATATCGGATTTTCTATAGGGACTAAATCACCAACAAAAATGATCAAATTATCAACAAGATAATGCATTTCCGAAGCAGAAAGAATAATTTTTTGATTTTTTATTGCTTCATGTTTTAAAATGGGAGTTACGTTTTTATCACAACTTGAACTGACAGTACAAATTCTTTCGTTTAATATTTGTATAGTGAAGAACTTATATTTATCAATAAGGTTGCTCAAAACTTTAGCCATATCATAGCGGCAAACGCCTTCAACTATATCGTGCATAGGATCGACTGACGCGTTGCTTATCACATGATATCCAGGGATATCATTGAAAATGCATTTTTCTGTTACACCAAAAGAATGATTAGAAGCATGTTCTAAATAATTATCAACTGTCCTTAAAATTTCGGAATTTTCTACTCTCATATGTTGTATCTGTTTTTTATTAGCTACACATATTCTACAACAATACGACTGATTAAAATTTTTACTGAACCCAAGAATGGTATTTAAACCTAGGTTATCCCCTACTATATAACATAATTTGAAAAAAATCTTTGTTTCTTTATTATTTTTATTTATGACAATCCCATGACTCACAAGCTCTTGAATTTTGTTAACAACGTTAATAAAAATTTTTTTATTGCCCAACAATTTATGATCCTCATATTTATTTAACTGAAGTAAAAATATATTTTCTAATTTACTCGCGTATTCTGGTGGCAAACATGTAATACAACAGTACACTGCTCCAAGTTTATTTTTACATTTTCGAGAACCCAACGGATTGTTGATTTCAAAATCATCAAAATAAATTGTGAAAGGAAGAATATATTTACTTGTTTCGCTTAATGCAGATTCCCAAAATTGACCTTGAAAAACCGACTGCAAGTCTTTACTTGTTCTACATTTTACAGCAAATGAATCTATTGCATCGAGCACATTGGGGAGTTCCAAAAAACGTTTTAAAACAGATTCTAAAGGAATCAAACTTAATTTACCGTAATGAACTTTGTTTCGGCCAACTTTTCTAACTTTTCCGAAACTTAAATATGTTCGAACAATTATATTTTTAGGCAAAAAAAGACAATTTATTTGTTCTAAATATTTAAAAGTTTTTGTCTCTGATTTAAAGAATGCAAAACCATTTTTTAGCATGTTTAACGAAATTCAAATTATTATTATTTTCACAACACTGCTGTAAAGCTTGTATACACGTTTCTAAATAAATGTTACTTACAGTTTTAGTAATTTTAAGTATTGTTCCTCTACTTAATATTAAGTCAGCATACATTTTTACTATAGTAGAAAGAGCCGATTTAAAAACAGTTGATTGGTAAACGTCAATGTCAAACTTTTCATTATTTACAGAATCATTCGTTTCAATCGTGTTATACATTTGTTTTTGACTCTCATTAGAATTGTTTGACTTTGGATCAAAATGAGGAATAGTTGAAGTCGCATCAGAAATTTCAGAAGCGTTTGTGGCAAGAACTGTATTATTTATACGCTTTGAAGTTATACTTGAAGCTAATTTTGTTTCTGATATATAATGTTTATTGAGAACGTGTCTTCGTAAAGAGTAAACATTAGTAAACTGATCATTACAATTGTCAAACTTACACGTAACAGTACAATTTAACATAAACTTATGTTTTAACCTTATGTGTTGCATAACAAGGTCCATAGTTATAAATTGTTTCTCGCAAAAAAAAACAATTCATTTTGAAAGAAATAATAAAAATCTTATATTAAAGAACTTAAAGTATTAACTGTAATTTAAAGGAACTGTAAATTGAAAGAACTTTATATATATGTAAAACAAAAGATTCAATATTATTCTGATAATTCATCAGGATGATCAGAAGTATCTATGTTCTTTTCATCGGGCTTAACAATTTTGCTCAACACATTTTGTATATGAGGTATTTGTGCATCATATATAGTATCGAACATGTAAATACCTTTTTGAATTAGCAACCATAAATGCTCGCAAGCTGATGGATATTTTACATGAAAAACTTGAAATGCTTTGAAGCAGACATCAATAGCTTCTAAAGCAGTATTTGTTTTATATAATATGTCATCGACGCAAACATATATTTCATGCAGATCCTCTCCATCGACATTAATGATATATGGTTGAAGTGTAACTTTTAACATTTGGGCTTGCTGCTTTGCTTCATGCCTTATTAAAGTAACATCTCCAGCAATCTAAAAAAAAAAAACAAGAAATAGTTGAAACAATAATGTAATTGATATATTGTTTATCAAATTTTATAATAAGCCTTATTTTGTGCATTTTAATGAAACGCTGTAATAAGCATTTGCTATCTCTTTTTATTTCGTTTTTTCTCTTTATGCATGCAACGTCTAGCGTTAACACATTAAGTGCCGCCAATCATCCTTGCGTAATGCTCACGCTGCCTCTTCTAATCTTTCTTTCTATCTCTCTATATATGTAATGTCCATCGACCGCTTTCGGTATTTAACGTCGAAAGAACTAATATAATTAAAATGTGCAAAATTTGGCTTGCTTCAAAGTTACTAATATGATTAAATTAAAAAATCCACAGCTAAATATAATTTAAATAGAGAATAGACCATATAAGTTCAATTTTTTCTTAAATATGTACATACTTTCACAGTCCTTATCATGCATTTCTCGGCAGCATAAATAGAAGCTTTTTTGCATACTCTATCAATTTTTTTCATTGCTTTCGGAGGTATTAGATGAGGTAACAGTTTAAACATTGTTAATATTTTTTGTTCTGAAACATATAATAGATCTATTCTTCTGATATGTATGTATGTATGTATGTATGATTCTTATGCATTTATGCGACTTGCCGAGTGTGCCGCCTTGGAAGCAGAAACCAATAAGAAGCATTTGTCATTGGCTGAATGTTATCTGCGTTCGTCTTTATCAATGGTGCAACGTCGCTCCGGCACAGGCTTTCTTCTAGGCGATTGGGGTATTTTGGCAATGGGTGCGGTTCTTGCGGCCGCTCGAGAAGATAACGAAACTGCCAATGAGTTGATAAAACGCTATATAGCAACGGGAGTGCGCTGTAAGGAGGTAAACTTTTTAAAATGTAGATCAGCGAGAAAGCAGGAATCTTCATGAGGTCCTTATAAGTAAGTAAAATTATATACATTGATATTACTTATTTTACTCATATACTTATATTTGTTTATTATTAAATTAAAATTTTGGGTAATTATCTTATTTTAAATTATTTTAGTATACTTCAAATTTTTTGCGTTATTTTCTTTTTATTTAAAAAGAAACTAATTATTTAATAGAAAAACATACTTTATCCTTAGAAGATAAATCTTTATTTATATTAATAAAGTAGTAATTTTATAAAATAGAAAATAAATTAAATTAATTGTATTAGAATCAGAATTTACTAAAATAAAATAAATTTAACCAAAATTACAAAAATATTTAATAATTATCTTTTAGTAACTTATTATTTAATAACTATCTTCTAATGCATAATGAATTGATAATTGTTATTTTATCATAATATACCAAGCTTATTTCTTAAGTTTGCATTTCTTATAATTTCTGCTAATTTTTTTTATTTTAATAAATTTTATTCTTAATTAATTTAATTTTGTATAATGTGAAATTACTGTCTTATTATTTGAATAAAACCTTATCTTTTATAATATAATTGTATTTTTCTTCAAAACAATAATTTTTTTCGGAATTAATAAAAGATAAATTTAAAAAAATATATAAGAAATTTAAAAAAGTGTGCAAGTAGAAACCTTCGCTCACAAAGCTCCTCTATGAGGAAGCTTTTATTTTATTCGATGCATAATTATTAGTATTTTAAAAACTAAAGCAATGTACAGGTTTCTACTTGCACACTTAAAAACTATGAGGAAGCAATGTGCATGTATCTACTTGCACACTTAAAAATTGTAAGGAAGCAATGTGCAAGTTTCTATATACTTGCACACTTAAAAACTATGAGGAAGCAATGTGCAAGTTTCTACTTGCACCATTTTTTTATTGTGATAAGTTTTATTGTGACTAATATCTGTTATACTAATTTATGATATACTATTACAAAAATCAATTAAATATAATTAATGTTTTTACTAAAATGATCTCTACTAATTGCGGATATTTTTTATTTCTATTTGGTTCAATCGGTGAATTAATTCTTCCACGAAAGTAATGGGCAGTGGTTTCGCTAGATAGTAGATAGGGACAGTGGGAATCTCGTTAATCCATTCATGCGCGTCACTAATTAGATGACGAGGCATTTGGCTACCTTAAGAGAGTCTACTAGGTACCCCTAGTAGACGACTGGGTACCTTTCTAATGTGCAACTTTCTAATTTGCACACTTTTAAATTATTTCTTCTAATTTTGTATCGCGTTGTATTTTTCACTTGAGTAAGGTAGTACAATTCTTTTATTTACTCTTATTTTGATAAAAATTTATACATTGTTTTCGTGGTTGCTCTAACTTCCGCCAATTTTGAAATATCGGGCTATTTATAATTCTATTATATTTTTCAGTCTTTTCTACCCTTGTTTTATATATAATTCTTTAAGATTTGGTTGATTCGACCCAACTTTATATGCGATTAAAGGTCCATATGCGACTCAATATTTGCAGAAATTAAAGCAACCACAGACATTTATAAAAAAATTCAAAAATTTTTTTAAAAAGAACCCCTTTACACCAATCATCGCCAAATTCAATACCAACCTTCCTTAAATAATACTCTATCGATTTAAAAAAAATTCAGCCCTATATCTCAATATTTGCAGAAGTTATAGCAACCACAGACATTTTTAAAAAAATTCAAAATTAAAAAAAAAACCTCTTTATCAATCATCGCCAAATTCAATATCAACCTTCCTTAAATGATAGGGGCTATTCGTGACACATTTTTGTTTCGAATTTTTTTCTCGTTTCGTATAAATGTTTAAAAAATTTTTATTAGTGCGATGTAATCGTCCATCTCTCTAGTTTAAAAGAAAAAAAATATATAGGTTTTTCTCTCACGAGTCTTGAAATATATCAAGAAATGTATCGCTGTGTCACGTGTCACGAATTGCCCCGGAGCCGGGGTAATTCGTGACAGACCACGGGGTAATGCGTAACCATGCGTAACACTTTCTCTGATTGAACAAACTATATGTATTTCTTTCGTTTGTGCAATTTTTATCTACTTTATACTTTGAAAAAGCCTTTATTTGTCAGAATTTACATATTAAGTGTATAAAAAATTATGAAGAAAAAAGTAACGCCTGTTCCATTAATCGCCCTCATCGCTCACATTCGATTACGGGAAACCACTTCTCGAAGGCGTCCACGGCCCCTGCGAACTGGTTCTTCCTTTGAACGCTTATTCGTGGTTTTTTTGGTTGCCCCGATTGCTCGTGTCACGAAATGCCCCGGCGTGGTTTTTCCTCATTCATGATCCGTGACTTACAGATAAGAAAGAATACTATAAAATCTACTCATGTATTATGCTTAGTGAAGTCGAGTGACATAATACAACTTACCGTTTCGGATCTCTTATTATTTTATTCGGCGAGAAAACAAATTTTCGGGATTTGAAAAATTTTACTTTGAGCACTTGAAATCAAACTTTCTGTCACTGAGAGAGAAAAATGGTTGACACGCAAATGCCATTCCGTTGGTACCTAGAGGACACTAAGAGACATCTGTGATTGATATTACAGGTTTCTAGCAGCAAGCATTTTAAAGTTAGGCCCGCGACAAAATTTCAGCAGTGTCACGAATAGCCCCGGTCTCCCCTACTATATCGATTAAAAAAAAAAAACAGGCCGATATCTCAATATTTGCGGAAGTTAGAGCAACCATGGATATTTTTAAAAAAATTCAAAATTTAAATTTAAAAAAGGAACTCCTTGATTATAATTATTAGCAATTTTTATTAATTCTATTATATTCTTCAGTTTTTTCTACCCCTATTTCATATATAATTCGTTAAGATTTGGTTGATTAGTTCTGGAGTTATAGAAATTTCGGTAAATTTGACACATATACACACACATAGAGGACAGTCCCCTATTATGAGATAAGCTCCTAATATGCGATAGCGGGGTTTCTGCTAAACTAATAGGTTCTATTTGTTGGGTCCACCATGAACTTATTGCCCTTGGTGTAAAACCTATTTAGTAGAAAATTCATTGTTCGATCGTGCATGCACTCGTTACGAATATCGAAATTGTGAATTTGGATGTTGTCAAGTTCCATGAAGGTGAGACTTTGAACCTTGTTTATTATATAATAAATAAATATTTGACAACGAGTTCTGTATGCAGCGATAGAGTAAGGTCGTATTAGTATAGGAAAATACAGGATATGTTGAGTTGCTTAATTGTAGAGGATAGATTTGGTGATCGCGAGAAACCGCAAGGCGTGGGGTCCGTAATATGAGATATTCAGGGTGACGCTCGTTTCTAGAGTATGAAGGTTATTGTACAGTAATAAAAAGAGGGAAAATACTGTGTTGAAGTTAAGGGAAGGTTCATACGAACTTATAAAAGTGTGCTGATGGTGATCGCATGCTCATGCTGGGCGCACACTGGCTGCGCTGGAAATATTGAGTATAAGTGGGTTTGCGATTATTGCAAATAAGCTTCTCCATTACATTTGTATTTCAGAGACATTAAATGAAGTTTTCTAATTGCAATACCGATGTATTTTGCACTTTTTTTTAGCGATTTCTCGGGGTATCTCATATTAGGAGCACACTTTTTCGATTTTGCATGAAGCTCATTTTTTACATTTTTCTAATTTTCAGAAAAATTAATATTTAAATTAGATTTTACATTTCAGCATCTTACAGCTTATTAAATTCCCTTCAAAATGACCTATTACTTTTTTCAATTCTGCCCATAGACTTCCGATAATCACACAAAATAGATGTGGTATCTCATAATAGGGGACTTTCCTCTGCACACACACATACACACATACATACATACAGACATTTTTTAAAATTACAATTTTTTGACGTTTTAGAACATTCTGAACACATTCAGAAAAACAAAAAAAATTTTTTTACGAAAACAAAGCTTCTATAAGGAAGCAAAAAGTTAAGAAATTAAAAAAAAATTTATTTTAAAGTTTTAAAGATTAAAAGGCTTAAAAATAATCCATCCCTGATACTATGATGTTATTATAAAAAATTTATTACATTCTTTTGAAAATCTTTACTTAACCCTAGCTAGCCACACTTATTTTCAAGTTTTTAATTCGGCATACTCCAGTCTGTGAGACCGTTCAACTTTGTCATTTTCAGTCTTAATTAATATTTTTAAGCTATATATATTGTTGCGCCCGTACCGAGACACCCGGTGGAAGCCCGGAAGGCAGTCGCGAAACGCTGCCTAACGTCGTGCCTGACGACGATCCTGTCGTTGTTGCGTTGTTTGTAAATAGTCGTCATTGAGATTCTCCGCCGGGCCTTCGAGCCGATCAGACGTGTTCACGAGCGATTGTACATTATTACATTTCTGCATTAAACGAGTTCTCTTCCAACTGAGAGTTCTTATTCCCGGAAACGGGATTGCGCGCCGCGTTCGCGAGTGTGTGTGCACGAGTGTGTGTGTGCAGCGAACGCGTGGTCGAGCGCAACAATATATATATATATATATATATATATATATATATATATATATATATATATATATTCAAAGTCTGTATTTCCAATTCTTATACATATGTATATATATATATATATATATATATATATATATATATATATACATATGTATAAGAATTGGAAATACAGACTTTGAATAAGATCGAAATATTCTTTATTCTCGACTACCTGGCAAATTATAATTATGTGCACATAATTATAATTTGCCAGGTAGTCGAGAATAAAGAATATTTCGTTTTTAATTCACTGGCGGAGGAAGTTATTTTTTATATATTTGAATAAGATGTTTCTAATAATATGAGGTCAAGAAAATAATTTAAATTTAAACTGAACTTATTATAAGGAAACTTATAGAGGAAAGTCCCCTATTATGAGACAGGATCCTAATATGAGATATGTTAAGCTAAAAGGCCCTATATAGGCCCCATCTGTTGATCCCACCATGAAAAAACCCCGCCATCTCATATTAGGATTCCTATCTCATAATAGGGGACTTTCCTCTAATATAAGAAAATTATATGTTATTACTATGTGATATATATTATCTGAAAACTAGAAAACCGAAAAATGTTCAGCAGTCCACTAGACCGGACTATGGCGAGCTAGGACGTTACATGAGTAGAAAGAAAATTAGTTTTATCGGTAAAACAGACGACTCCAGCATCCCCTTAAGGTGATGCTGGAGCCGTCTGTTTTACCGGCATTTTTTTGTCGAAACGTAGCGTCGTTAATATTTGACAGAATTAAAAATCCTTCTCCAGAATTGCAGTACATACATTAATGATTCAGGGGAACTCCGATTTTATATAGAAAACGAAAAAAAATTACGAAAGTACAGATTTCCTTATCTACTTTTATCCCAATATGGCGTCTCGAGTTGCGACGAGCTGTCAGCTCGTCACAAGATGTATTTCATATAAGAGATATACCATTGGTACGAACGCGAAAACAAGTTCCCCTGAATTGTACAACAATAAAAACATCGATAAACCCCCCAAATCAAGATTTGGAAGCATAATATAAAAGTATAATTTCGATGTGTATATCGTGCGTATGTGTGCGTGCAATGTAGCGTGCTATCCTTGTCTATATCTTTGTCTATACAAGGACAGATATAGTCGGTGAGCACTTCTTTATCGACGCTGATCGAGTTCGCCTGCGGCTCCAGCATCCCCTTAAATACTTAAATAAAAATGTTTAGCTTAAAAGAATGTTCTTTTTTAAGTTACCTGAATATTTGCAGAGCTCCTTCAATTTTAGGTGACTGCACAGTATGCATTCAAGAATCGAGCCCCTGAACTACAACCATTGAAATGTAAATATTTGAAACATTTTCTGTCAGTCTGGTAGTGTTTACATTTTCTGTGAAGTCAATAGTTTATGCAGAACAATCTTGCAATAGGAATAAACTTGTGAATTATGGATGCAGTAACGTAAATAAGAAATTCTCCTGGCATGGTAGAGCGAGCTGTTAGATCATTTTTACGCAGGACAAGACTTTGTATTCAATCTGCAAGAGATAATTTTGAACAGAATTTATAATACATTTGTAAATAAACAAATTAAAAAAATATCTTTTTTCTTTCCTTTTTTTCAAATATTATATCAACTTTCAATGGTTGTAGCTCTGTTAGGAAGTCTTACGGACATGTTTATTAAATAATTTTAATTCTAAATGACTTCAATAACACACTCTTAATGTATGCGATCTTGAAAATCATGGGCCACCTTATATATTATTATAATTAAGATATATGTAGGAGTCAGCTAATATTATATAAAGTTATGTATATAGGACTCATATAAAATTATATATAATTATATAATAGCTTATACATAATTTTATATATTTCTATATAATTTTATACATATAGTATATAAATTTCTATGATTCGAGATTAGAGTTGTGAGATATTATGGCTGAATATATAAATAAGACTTTTGTTAGAGAAAAATTTATGATTATTATGTTTCTTTAGTTATTTGTATAAGTATTAATACTCCTTTTCAGGTGGTAGTCGCGGTATGGGTCAAGCGCAAAGTATGTCATCAGGTGGCACCGGTTGCGAAGATTGTCCTGGATATCCTGGATATGTTGGATATCCTGAAGGGAAACCGGATAAGGTACAAGTTCCACCGATAGGTACTGGAATACCTGGTATTACACAACCTGGAACAGGAATCATTCCTGGAGTCACAACTTACCCTGGCGGGCAAATAACATATCCAACTGCAGTGGTTCCTGGGGAAGTTAGCACATATATGATTATATGTATATGAAAAATTGTTTACCGAAATTTGTCTACTAGCAAAGCAAAGTTCCTGATTTTTTTTACATTTAAGTTTTATCCTATTTTAAAATATACTTTATTATACTTGAAATATTTTTGTGTTATATTGTATATGCTGCAGTTTCAACATTATTATATTTCTTAATTATACCACAATATTTTTGTGTTTCTTATAATATAAAAAATTATGTATAATGCGATAAGAAAAAATATATATGATACACTTAACAAATTAAGATAGGTCGCAATTGACTCTTCACCAATTCTTTTTTGTAATAAATCTATATTAAATATTATAGTTAAGTTCTGTAAAAATTTTTCGTCCAATGCATCTTGTAATATTTTTTTATACTTGAAATTTGGAGAAATTCTAATATAGGTTATAAGACAGATGTACGTTATTGAACAGTAGAATATAGTGTAGTGAGTATAAGTACAAGAGTAGAGTATAATAGCAAAAACTCAGGTTTCAAACCTGCGCTGTTAATTTTATTTCTTATTTTTATTTTTTTTAAATTATTTTATATATACTTGTAATATGTATTACTTATTATATGTAAAAATAAAAGTTTAGCATATATTTAGATATATATATATCTTCTTATATATTTATTTGTATAAAATAATCTTGAAATAAATAAAATATTTTTATAGAGAAATATTTTTATACAAATATTTTTCTTTCATTTTTAAAGATGTATACATTTTATTAAAATTTTCTTAAGGAGGTTGGTTGACGTCCCGCTACAGGCAGGCGGCGCGGCAGGGGGAAAGCATATACGTTAGATTTTTGTCGCGTGAAATAAACAAATTTTAGCAAATAAATATATGAAATGCATTCAATTGCTGTTTTTTAAGCAGGGCACACACCTTTTTTGTAGAACGTAACAGTAAGGTTTCGACCAATTGTGTTGCTCGGTTCTTACTTCTACGGTTACAAACGGCTGAATCAAGCAACGCGATTCCTTAGTTACGTTCTACGAAAAGTGTGTGTGCCCTGCTTTAAGGTTTAAAAAGAGTTGTTCTTACAATTAAAACTCAAATACATTATTATCCACGTTGAAATGTGGCAATAATAAATGTGGTCCTGTTTTATTTGTACAATTTCTTGATAACTATGTAGATAAATTATTTCAGTCTTTGAAAAAGTCCTTCCTAAATATGTAAAGAATTATTTGCATCTATTTTCATTAAATTCTTATCTTTTTTAATATGTTTTCGAGAGTTATTACAAGTTAGGTAACATTTTTGCTATGTCGCTTATATATAAGAGAGAGAGAGACAAGAATATAACTTCAATAATTAATTATTCGACAACCATGCGGACAATTGTCTTCAACTTTGGCATAGACGACAGATATGTATATTCCCGTAGACGAATATTCTCCATAAATTTCAACTTTTATCATATTGATTTGAGCAACCAACCTCTTTAAATAATGTTAGGATAGGTACGCACACGTTCCATAAAGATAACCATTTGAAGCATGTACATTTATAAGACATATTGTAGAAAATATTAATGTCTTTTATATTTTTATGATTTATATCATTTGATCCAATGTACAAAATAAATATAAATATTAAATTCTCATCCAATAACCCTTAAGGTGATGCTGGAGTCGTCTGTTTTACTGACATTTCTTTATCGTCACGTAGCGTCGTATTAATTTGACAGAATTAAAAGTTCTTTTCCAGAATTGCAGTACATACATCAATGATTCAGGGCAACTCCGATTTGATATATATAGTAGACAATTATGTAAAAATTGAAAAGGACAGAATAAATTATTATAAACATCATCAAAAAGAATTACGCACTAAAACATATCAAGATTTAAGAGATTACATACAAACTATAGCGAATAATTTAAATGGGGGCGTATTGGAAAGATGGTTATACTTCCATCCATATTTATTGGGTCACCGCGTAATATGTTACAAAATTATCAAGATAATGGCAATTGTTGGTAAATTTGGCAAACTAGATTTTTTAATTACAATGACTTGCAATCTAAAATGGCGAGAAATTGAAAAAAATCTTTTACCTGGTCAACAAGCTTCTGATAGACCTGACATTTGTGCACGTGTTTTTAATATTAAAAAAGATTATTTAATTGATTTAATTTTAGCAAAAATTTTTTGGAGAAGTAGCAGCCTTTGTATATGTCATTGAATTTCAAAAACGCGGTTTGCCACATGTTCACAAGTTAATTACTTTAAAATATAATTTCAAAATAACAACTCCACAAATCGTTGACAAATATATTTCTGCTGAAATTCCTGATCCTCGCGTGAAAATCATATATTACATGACATAGTTATGAGACATATGGATGGAAAATGTTCAAAAGATTATCCTAAACCATATCTTGAAGAAATCAGAATGGATGAAGATGCTTATCCTTATTACCGTCGACGAGACAATGGCAGGAGTTTTGAACGCCCTGGTGAATATATAGTTGATAATCGTTATGTAGTTCCGTATTGTCCTATTTTATCGATTATTTTTAATTGTCACATAAATGTTGATGTAGTTTCAAGTATCAAATCGGTGAAATATTTATATAAATATATTTATAAAGGACATGATGTTGCTGCTATAACAATTGAGCCAACAACAGAAAATGTTATTATTGATCGTGATGAAATACGTAATTTTATAGAAACTTGTTATGTTGGACCTGTAGAAGCCAGTTGGCGTATTCTCGAAAAAAAGTTACAAGATAAAAGTCATACTATAATGCGTTTGCCAGTCCATCTTCCTAATCAACAAAATGTTATAATTGAAAATAAAGCTATTGGAGAAGCAATGACTTCTGCTTTAAATCAAGTTACAATGTTAATTGATTCTTTTTCTTTAAAATCTCGCGACGAAGAAGCAAGACAATATTTATATGTACAAATTCCACAATATTATACGTTCAAGAAAGAAGAAATCAATGGAAGAAGTGTATCACGTCGGGTCAAACGTAAAAGTCATTATAATTGTATAGGACGAATGTATTCCGTTAGCCCAATACAAACAGAATTATTTCATTTACGGCTATTATTACTCACTGTAAAGAGAGCTACAAGTTTCGATGATTTAAAAACTGTAAATGGAGAAGTACGTCAATCGTTTTCAGCGGCATGTCTAGCTTTAGATTTAATTGAAGATGATGATGAATGCAGACGAGCGATGAATGAAGCTGTTGGATGGATGTTGCCAAGACAACTTCGGAGATTATTTGTACGTATATTATTACATTGTCAACCGTTGCATCCTGAAGAGCTTTGGGAAAGTTTTAAAGTAGCAATGTCGGAAGATTATGTACGACATTTTGGTATGTTACAAGGACAACAGAAAACTTATGCACAAATCGGCGCTATGCTTTCTGTTGAAGGTAAAAGTTTCGCTGATTTTCCACAAATGGAACAGTTGACAGAAAATTATGAGGGAAAAGATTATGTGACGCTCGAAAAAACTATGGAAATTGGTATCAGACAATATGAACAGTTAAATGATGAACAAAGAAAAATAGTAGAATTTGTATTAAATATAGATTAGATAACAGTAATCATAATAGTAATTGTTTTTATATCGATGGTCCTGGTGGTTCAGGTAAAACGTTATATACAACTATCTATCATTTAGCCAAAATTCGTAATAAACATGTATGTACGATGGCTTTTACGGGCATTACAGCGACATTATTGCCAGCAGAAAAAACGGTTCATAAGATATTTGGATTACCAGTTCCATTATTTATTGATTCAACATCTAACATTAGAATCCAATCAAAGGAAGCTCAATATTTAAAAGAAACAGATATTTTTATTTGGGATGAAGCGCCAATGGCACCACGATATACTCTAAAGATTATGGATCGAACGTTGCGTGATATTATGAATAATAATTTATCAGAAAAGTTTATTATTCTCGATTACAATTGGCAATACGTATATTGAAACATTACGACGTTTCGACCTTTAGGATTGGGTCCTTCTCAAGCAATCTAAATAACAAACAATTCAGTGTAACAATAATTTGGTCGACGAGATAAAATTAATAGTCAAGAAAAAATATTATAAAAGCGATACCTGGTAAACTAATTTTTGTCACGAACTTAAACATCTGTATTTACGAAGATTTTACCCAAAATGGTCATAAAATTAATCGCTGGACGAACAATAGTCAATAAGCAATGTAAAAAAAAAAGAAAAGTATGCAGTTCAAGAAAAGCAAAGATACTTTACATGTATAAGTCAGTGACAGTAGAGAATGCGTTTTATAAAGAGAGTGTGACCGCCGTAATGAAATGCTGTCGTTAATGCCCACAAAAATTTCGGAGCAAGACATTATCGCGGAGCGACGACTAACGCGTGTTCACATGTCGGAGTTGAGAGGCGTACTAATTGTTTTCCGGACCTGACAATGTACATTATAGGTTGTTAATATAAACATGTGATATTCACGTGATATTTATAACGATGAAATTACTTTGTCATATATAGGATTTAAGTTTTCGGTGTCCTTTTTTAAGTTGATCGTGTTAGAATGCTTTTTAATCAAAAACATTTCAGCAATCTCTCTCTTTTTAATGTTTTTTTCTTTGTGGATGATGTTGGTTTCCGCCCATTTGAAATTGTGACCACACAACACACGATGCTTACTCACGACCGACTCGACCGAGTGATTGCTATCATGTATTTTTGGTATCTTTTTGATGCTCCTTGACGCGTGTTATTAAATGACGTTTAGTCTGCCCTATACATTGCATCACAGTCGTCACAATCAATCCTATATACAAGTTCGGTCTCGTTATCTTTGACAAGTTTATCCTTTCCACTTTTTATGATTCCCTCGAGTTTTTTCGGGATGGTATATACAGTGTCGAGGTGGACTGTGTCAAGAATGCGTCGAATATCCTCGCCTACACCCTTCACGTATGGTACTGTAATACAACGTCGTGTATCGAACCCGCTCTGTGTTCCGTCTACTCTCTCGACTGTATTCGCGAGTGTTTTAAGTCTAGCATTAATTCTTTTGTCTATAACTTCTGTGGGAAATAAGTTATTTAATAAAATTTCTTTAACTATGTTAATGTTGGTTGCATGGAAGCGATTATCTGACAATAGAATCGCTCGGTCTATTAGGCTGGTTATTGTGTAACGATGCGCCCTTTTAATAAGGCATCGTTCCCGGCCACCACCCGCCGGATGCCGTCCGACCGATCCTCCGTCGGGCGAGGACAGGGCGCGGTGCGCCCAATTTTTTAAACCTTTGAAACGCACCGTGTGCGCGGGAAACCCGCCGCACCGGTGCCTTCCCGCACGACGCCGACGAGCGCCGACGGGAGCCGATCCCCGCCGAAGACAAACGCGCGGGATCGCGCCGCTCCCACCACCACGCGGCGCGCCTGACGATCGGCCTCCCTCCTGCCGGACTCGCCGCGCCGAGCGGTATATAAGCCGGCACGCGCGGCGAGACGGCACTTCGTCTATACCACGGCAACCCGCCTGTTCCTGACGAAGCCTACCCACCAGTTCCTAGGGCGACGCGCTAAACGAGGTCCAGAGTGTGGGCCTCGAGTGAGTGTTCTCAAGCGTCCCCGAGCTCCAGCCCACTTGCTCCCGACGGCCACGGCCCAACGAGGTCGAGCATGCTCGGCCTCGTCGCGAGGGTTCTCACCGCCGTGACCCCGGGACTCCGCACTCCTGCGTTACCCATATCGCGCTCCGTACGACGTCACCGCACCGAGTGCATATGCACCGCCGACCACGGTAACCTACCGCGTTCCGCGCTTATCTGCGAAGCCGCGGCCCGTCTTAAACCGACCGCGTCCCGTCATACTCCGCCTTGTAATATACCGCGTTCCGCCACTCATGTAATATCTGTAAGCCGCGTCCCGTCGAACTCCGCCTTGTAATACACCGCGTTTCATACCGACCGTTGTCGTGTACCGCGTCCCGCGATTCTCTGTAAGCCGCGTCCCGTCGTACTCCGCCTTGTAAGGTACCGCGTTTCGTACCGCCCGTTGTCGTGTACCGCGTCCCGCGATTAGCTGTAAGCCGCGTCCCGTCGTACTCCGCCTTGTAATATACCGCGTTGCGCACCCCTTAGGAAAATTTACTTAAAGTTCTTTAAAGTTACTTAAAGTATTTTAAAGTATTATAAAGTATACTATCCGTAATAATAGTATACTAATAGTATAATAGTAGACTAATAGTATACTGACAGCCGAACGTAAAGTTTTCTTTAAGTTATTAACCTCAATAAAAACTTTATAAGCAAGTCGCAAATATACTTTAAATTTACTTTTAACAAACGTAATACTTATAAATATACTTTAACTTTACTTTTTATAAAGGTAATACTTAAAGCTGATTTTAACTTATGCGTGTTGTTTCAACAGTATACTTAAAAAGACAAGTTCCCTTTTTCACCACACTTGCACCACACGAGACATTAAGAAATATTATACCATATATCCAATTCAAAATTTTATTACTCTTTTTAAACTGAATTTGTTTCTTAAGATGATTTTTGAAAAATTATATATTTGCGCTGGTTATGACATATGTAGACTATATATAACACTTACATCAAATTAAGAAGTAGGTAGTCTACCACGTAAGGCAGTTGGCTCACGATCCAGAGGTCCCGAGTTCGAATCCCACCAAGGTAAGTGTGTTTTTCAAATACGAGAAAATATTTATAATCATAGACTGCATCTTAAGAAACAAATTTAGTTATAAAATAGTAATAAAATTTCGAAATAAATAATTTTTTTTTATTCCGGGTGAATATCGGAAATCAGTGTCCTCTAGTATTAAGAGGACTGCAATCTTAAGTCTAGTGTCTCATGGTTAGAGGATATTTCTCTAGATTTTAAAATATCTTCTTGAGACCGTATTTCAGAGGAAAATCCTCTAAAATCAAGCGGGAGCCACTAAATGACAGAATATTTTTTTTGGGGTGATTAATAGTAATTGCATGAGTTAACTTAAAGTAACCTTTAAAGTATATTATAGAAATACTTAAAGTTTGGTTCGAAATCACTTCTAGTTTATCAATAGTTTATCAATAGTAATTTCTTTGGTAAACTTTCTAGTTTATTTTAAGTTTTTTTAAATAAATTTTCCTAAGGGTGGCGCCCGAACAGGGACCGTTTTGATCCGTTCCGAGAGACAGTAAGCAGGGTACATCATGCCGAAAGCGTGGATATACGCGTTATCCAAGAGCCAGCTCATCGTAGAGCTCGAACAGCTCAAACTAGACCCCGACGGCTCGATCGACGAGCTACGCCGACGCTTAAGCGCCTACGTAACCGCACACCCGGAAACGGTGCAGTCCACCGCCACGGGGGGCAGCCAGACGCAGGCTGCACCCATAATCACCGTGGATCTATCGGGAGACCTCCGCGTACCGGCGATCGACACGCGCCCGCCGCCATCACCGAATTGGCCGTTTCACACGCCGCCGCTAACGATGACACCATTCGAACTCTTGCGCCCGGTCGCGAGTGACCGCCCCCACGACAACCCCGCCCAGGTCATGGACCAGATACGGAAATGGGGGTGCCACTTTGACGGGAGAGACCCCGTGGCCTTCCTCGAGCGGCTCGAAGAGCTAAAGGACGCGTACCAATATTCCGGCGCGCAGTTATTAATGGGGCTACCGGAAATGTTCAAGGGCGACGCCCTTCTATGGTGCCGGAACAACCGAGCCAACTGGCGGGGGTGGGAAGACTTCCGCGAATACTACCTGCCGCGCCGGTATCGCACCAAACTGGTCCGCGAAATACAAACGCGCCTGCAAAAACCGGACGAGCCGTACCGAAAGTTCGCGACGGAGATGCTGACGATGATGCGACGGGCCACCGGATTCGCGGAGGAGGAGCAAGTCGACGCGTTCTATGACAATATGCATCCGCGGTATCAGATGTACATCCGCCGCGACACCGTGACGCGCACGCGAGACATACTGCGCCTGGCGGAGGAATTCGAGCATATCGAAGAGCAGACGCGCGCCCGACAAACCGCCGCCCCGAGTCCCGCGGTCGCCGTCGCAGCATACGACCGCCGAGAGTGCTGCTGGCGGTGCAAGCAGCGGGGGTACACCCGGTTCGACTGCCGACGACCGCCGCGCCGGTTCTGCTCCCAATGCGGCAGGGATGGCGTCTTCACGAAAGATTGTCACCCGCCGCCGGGAAATGCCGCTCGGGCCGGGGACGAAGCGGCCGTCCCCCGGTCCTCCGCATAGCATATACACCCCGTCCGCACCTGACCGTGATAGCAGCAAAACAGCCATTCGAGGCACTCCTGGATACCGGATCCGAAGCTTCATTCATCAACGCACCGACCGCCGACAAAATATCCCGCGATTTCCCGATCCAGCCGGTTAACGGACAGGTGCACCTCGCTGACGGGTCGAGCACGTCCATCCCGGGGCTAATCACCTTCCCCATTACCGTGCAGGGACGGCTATTCTGGCACCGATTCCAGATTATGCCGATGTTAGACTGCGACGTCCTGATAGGCGTGGATCTGTGGGCAAAAATGGATTTCGCCATACCGCCGCCGGGCCCGCCCGACGCCGACCCGCGGACCGCCGCCGTCGAAAACACGTCCGAGGAGGGCACGACAACAGAGGCGGAACGCCTCCGTCGCTTCCTGGCCATCGAACTCGCGAAGTTCGAGGCCGTGCAGGGCCCCACCGACCGCGGGCAGCACGTGATACGCGTCAAGACCGACAGACCGATTAAGCAACGCTACCGGCCGCGAAACCCCGCCATGCAGGCGATCATCGACGCGGAAGTCGACAAGATGCTCCGCGACGGCATTATCGAGCCGTCACATAGCGCGTGAAGCTCGCCAGTCGTGATCGTGCGGAAAAAGGACGGCAAACCCCGATTCTGCATAGACTTCCGTCTGGTCAACGAGGTCACCGAGAAAGACGCGTATCCACTGCCTCATATCACCGCGACGTTGGACAAACTACGGGGGGCGCGCTACCTGTCCACGCTCGATCTAAAAAAACGGCTATTGGCAAGTGCCACTCTCGCCAGAAAGCCGACCCGTGACCGCCTTCACCGTCCCCGGCAAGGGGCTAATGCAGTTTAAAGTAATGCCATTCGGGCTGCATTCGGCACCGGCCACGTTCCAACGCCTGCTGGATACAATTCTGGGCCCGGACCTAGAACCGCACGTGTTCGTTTACTCCGCGAGGCCAACCTCCGCATAAACCCCGAGAAGTGCCGATTTTGCGCCGAGCAGATTAAATACCTCGGCCACATTGTCGACCGGGACGGTATCCGAACCGACCCGGACAAAGTCAGCGCCGTCGCGAACTGGCCCGCGCCGCAAAACGTCCGCCAGATCCGGCAGTTCCTAGGGATCGCGTCGTGGTACCGCCGCTTCATCAAGGATTTTGCGACCCTCGCCGCGCCGCTCACCGCCTTGACCCGAAAGCAAGCCCGGTGGAAGTGGGGGGAGGCCAAGCAACACGCGTTCGCAACCCTCAAAACAGTCCTGACCACCGCGCCAGTTCTCGCGTGTCCGGATTTCTCGCGACAATTCCACCTTCAAACCGACGCCAGCACCACCGGCCTGGGAGCCGTGCTGACGCAATACTTCCCCGAGGGCGAGCGCGTGATCGCTTACGCCAGTCGCACGTTGAACAACGCCGAGCGGAATTATAGCGCGACCGAGCTGGAGTGCCTGGCAGTAGTCTGGGGAATCCGACGGATGCGCGGCTACCTCGAGGGCTACCGATTCACGGTAATCACCGATCACCAGTCGCTGAGATGGCTACAAAAAGTGGCTGCAGACAATGCGTAATAGACTCCATTTTCATTTTCTCAGGGCAGAGACTTTCGATCTCCAGATTGCATAACTTTTTCAGTGAATCCTCTATCGGTACCACGGACTTTTGAGTGCCGTCTTCAGTAATGTCTCGGTCTCCTGGCATTTCTTCACAACTTCTATGTATAGATCTAAAAGAAAAAGTGCAAATGCATAAGCAATTGCAAAACGTTGAATAATTTTCCATTGGTCACAGCACACCTTTGTCATCGTATTTATCCAGATACATCATCGCGCACAAAAAGTCCGAATTCAGCATCTGTTGCAAAATACTAGCAGGTTTGTCTACGAGCTCGCTCGGATGCGGAGTGAGAGGATTACTCTAGGGCGCCTTTGTCAAGGTGTGCAGGTAACATTGTAGAAGCCAATGTACAATAGACAGGACTGCCGCTGCCAAGAGATCTTCCTCTGGTTTACCGCGGCATGTGATACCAACTTGTATAGACTCCAGGAACTCCAGCAGGCTCACGATGCAATGGGGCTTGTGAAAAGCATCATATTTACTTATTCGCTGCAACACTGCAGCGTATGACACTAGCTGCAAGACAATTTGAAATATAAATCACTGACAAGTCACAGTATATGTGTATTGTGTAAGAAAAAATTAAAGTAACCCCTGAAATATATTTTATATATATATATATATATAATTAATAAACAAACCTGAGAACTTAACGAGTGCTTCAGATAAGACAGTACTAACTGATTAGGTCCTGGTCCCACTAACGCTTGTTGTAATATACAATCTGCTAAGTTATATACATCACCACTTACTCCTCTTGGCAAAATCTAAGAATTAATCTTGATTTTAGAAAACATGTAGAACCTTGAGAAGCAAATAGAAAGCACATCAAGGAAATACAGACGCTTACCGTTTTGATATTAATACCCCATTGCAAATCAGTCCAGCGTTCTCGCCAAGCTCGTAGCAAGAGAGCCAAAATCAGTTTGACACTCAAAGTGTTAAAAATCTTTGAAACGAATATAGAAATTAATTAATTCCTTATTGTGAAGAGTTTACTCTTTGTAAATTTTATATAAAGTGTTAAACGTATCATTACTTACCTTAATATGAAGTCTTTGAATATTATGCACTGCAATTATTGTAGAAGATAAACCTTGAGTAAGGCAAGACATAATAATTTCCTTGTCCCAATCGCCTATAATATCTCTTTGCGTACCATCGTTTGCTTGACTCGCGACAGAAGTAACAAAGAGTATCGTGGTAGCAACTTTGGCTGCATCTAATGTTGCTAAAACGTCACCCATCAACGGTACAATGATAAAAAACCGCTGTTTCAGTCTTGGAACACTAAATTAATACAAATACATATATATATATATATATATATATAATATTAACAAATTTTTAATTTACCTTACTAATAATAGAATAAACAAGTTCTTTTCCTGTTTTATAGCGTACCCAATATGTATAATGCCATTTGGACTAGTAGCAATTAGGTGACGAAGAAAAACCACCGAGATTTCTCTTCTGCGCAAATACTTGCTCGTGCTTCTTTCTTCTTAATTGCAACAATTGGTTTCTACGTTCATCTTTCCGAAGATTCTTCTCAAAATGCTTAGATGACTTTCCGATAACATTCTGTTTATCTATGCAAGAAAAAATAAGATATATCCTCTTATAGCGTTTTTCACTGGCAGAGCTGGTGCGCACTCAATGCACATTAAAGCTGTTTATACACTGATTTAATCTCTAATATTCAAAGTAAAATGCAAATATTTCGACTGATAAAATACCCAGTACATATTTTATCAAATAATGCAATCATGATTTAACCTGTTTATACTAAACATACACTTTACGTTGGTTTGTGTATGACGGCTTTAATGTGCACTGAATGCGCACCAGCTCGAAAAACGCTATTAGAAATCAAAGAAAGTTCTGCTTAAAACATTAGCATATAGAATTATACATTAATTACCTTAATCTCACTCGGTCTCTCGTTCAAACGATGGCTTGGCGCAAAAAGACAGGAAATACCACCATGTTTCAAGTTTCTTGATCTTTTCGCGATTTTCTGCCGATGTTAAGGCATTCGTATGTATTTGACCGGAAATGAATGTCCGGGAAAGAATCTACCATATGAAATCGTTTGTATTTCGTATGAAGACTTTTGAAGTGCAATTGAAAAGGTTTGTGAGTCATTCGTTTAATTGTAATTAATTAATTATTTTTACACCATGCATTTAGCCGAAATAGATAAATTAATAAAAGTTTTTATACGGAATCGTTTGTATTTCGTATGAAGAGTTATGAAGTGTGATTAAAAAGGTTTGTGAGTCACCCAGATAATTTTAATTAAATATTTATAAAACTCGGTAATTAGCCGAAATATAGATTTTTAGTTATTCATGTTAAAAGAAGAAGGCGCTAGTGTTCCCGAAGGTCCGTCTGCAATCAGAATTAATATAAACGTTTTAAAAATTATTTTATAGTGAAATAAATAAATATACAGACTAATAAGCCTGTAATTATAAGCGATAGTTGCTAATTAAATTTGTGACTCATATAATTCCATCTTGCAGAGGACCTCCGTAACGAGCTAGATCAAAGATGTACCAGCTGTGCAGGGTGAAGAGGTTATCTCAAACGCCCTGCCGCAGCCCAATTGAGCGACTCAAATGTCATTACCGCTGAGAAGTACTTCTTGCCATTTGAGTCAGCATGTCCGAGCAACCGGATTGTCCACTGCGTCCCACCTTGAATTTTTTTTACAGTCGTTTATTAGGATTGCTCTACTTTTAAATTGAGCGCTTTTAAATGTATTATTATTAAACTACCGATATCGATATATTATTAGTAATTTAATATTAAAGCTTGACAGAGTGACGTAAACTAATTCGCTCATGGTATTATAACAAAGTATTATGCGTTCAAATTCTCGAAAGCTAGCTTCTTTACTATATGCTCTCTTTTTATGTCGATCGATTCAGATAAAAATCTCCGAAGTCTTTCTTTCTCTCGCGATATTCCTAGAGTAAAACTGTACAAAAACTCTACGAAAGTGGCGATATTTTTCACGGATCTGGTTTGAGTCTCGGCTCTTGGGAAAGGTATACGTATGTAGAAAGAGTACGCCAACACAGTTTATCCTGCTAAATGGTTATCAATCTCTATAAGTTCTTTATTGTTTACACATAAATTATAGAATATCTAAACGTTTCTTTTTTTTCGATGTCCTGTGAAATTGTACAATAGAGTTACAAATAAAGATAAAGCCACACTTTACGTATAATCTGATTCAGTCTTTGCTAATGTTACATAATAACGTGCGAAAGAACTAACAGTTAGACTATTTAAGAGGCTATTTAAGAATTTTAATTAAGATACTGAAAGCATAAAACTGTTCAGCTAGCTTTACACAAGATATTGGTCTTCTTCTTTATGAAATCGTCAAATTATGATTATGATACATTTCTACATTATCACCAGCATCGAATCTAATCTTATTTATCGTGATACTCTTGAGAAACTGTTAATCCATTGTCTTAACTCGATCGCGGCGCAGAACTGCGTCCACCAATATTGTTCCTCTCCCTCCAATCGATTCCCGTAAAAGCTGTCTACATATTGAACAGTCGATACAACGACGGCGGATTAGTCTGAAATTAAGCACACGTTAACAATCACTCTTCTTGCTAAAATCACAATTCTCTTTTCAATCGCATACTTTGATTATGACATAGACCAGCACGGGAGTCAGATCGTCGGCAGCAGGTATGCCTCTTTCCGACGCCATGGAGAGGAGATTCATGATGGTAGTCGCGCAACGAAATACACACTGCAACTTATCCCTAGGAGTCTTATACGCCGATATCACAGCCAATTCAGCCTGCGCCCATGACCAGGGGCATTCGTAATGATAAACTTTTGAAATGTGTAGGTCCTTGTGATTTGGATGAGTTACGACCTTTGCCAACTTTTTGATGTGACCGTGAAAAAGCTGGTCCCTATATACATCTCCATCTTCATTTAGATAGAGCGCATTGTGGTATACCCATGCCATGACGGTTCTTTCCACCACGACTCGCCAAATCTAACTGGTTGGCGCTCGCCGCTGAAAGTAAGAAGTAAGTTCAGACGTCTCTGAGCACTCCGCTAAGATCAATTGCGAGATAAATAATTATATTCATGTACATTGCCAGATCGGATCGTTGTCCATTTCCACGTGGACCTTCCCTAGAAAATTATCCACGAGATCCTGTTTCTCGTCAGCTAGCGTAAGCTTTTTAAACTCTTCGCAGAAACGCAGGAGGAAAGCCTTCTTTTTTTCCAAAAATACCCTCACACAAACGGATACAAGATGATTATTGATAGCATCCCGATCGCACTTAACTCGCACGCATAATCTGAAAAATATTATTATTAAACGGTTAACATCTTACATTTAAACATCTTACATTTACTTATACATTACATACAAAGATGATATTTATATATAAACAGTACCTATCTAAGTGAGCTAATGTCGACAGCAATCCCTGACGACATCTGATTAAATATGCGATATAAGGAGATCGCTTTTGATAATCCTCTCGAAGTGATTTGAAGAGCTTTCTACATCCATCGTCATTAAATAGACGCACGCAACGTAAAGTTTCATGAAGATGAGCTAGTAATGCCATATCCTGCAGGTTTATAGCTTCTGCCAATTGTAGTTGTAAAAACGCAACCAGTTCGTTTTCTTTCTGCGACTAACAATGTCTCTGTAATAAAATGTTATGTGCGAATATTTGAACATTAAGTAATTAA
Source organism: Temnothorax nylanderi (assembly GCF_030848795.1). Lineage (NCBI taxonomy): Eukaryota > Metazoa > Arthropoda > Insecta > Hymenoptera > Formicidae > Temnothorax > Temnothorax nylanderi. Next base: position 46,255 of record NW_027249380.1, on the reverse strand, counting down.
GTAATCCATAAAAAAATCACACTTTGTTTTGTACGCCATGATTGAAAAATAATACAATAAATACCTCTGAAGTATTCCATGGAATGTGTTGAAGGTCAGCAGTGCTAAGTACCATACGTAATTTTCTTTTAGCATCCGCAAAAGCATAAGAGAGTTCTACATTATTCGAATCGATTGAAAGTCTTTCGTCTTCCACCTCTTTTGTATGGGACTGATTGCTTTCGACCGAAGCTGTATCGCCTAGCTGCGCTTGGCTTTCTTCTGTATTTCGCTAATATATCATCGGTAGTATCTGAAATTAATCAAAAGAACAATTTATTACTGTCTAAAACTTGCAGGAAAACTTTTCCTTTTTTTTAGCATTACTTTCCGATTTATCTTCGATTCTACAAAACTATTAAAACAGAAACCGTTTATATTGTAACAAAATAATATATGATAATTGTTAATAGTTATTTATTAATATCTTACCGCCCGCGACATTACCGGATGATGTTACATCTTCCGACATAATCCTGCGTAATCTGTGCCTGCACACATCGACGCCGTCGCCACCAGCTTCTCGATCGAAACATCTGTCGTCCGTCACGCGGATTGCTTTACCTCTACGATTTTTCAATGACAATTTTAATTTACCAAAGAAACCGCGTTTGTTTTTTAATCGTTGTCCAACAATTCCTTATCGCCACGCTCGGCGGTCATGTCAAAGCTTATGCTCTTTGGAATAGCTCCCGTTGATGCATTTGGAAAAATTGGGAATCGAACCATCTACCGCGTCACACGTGCCATTAACCGTTGGTGTTGGTAAATCTGACGTTGAAATGTTACTCTTCACACGAGGTTCTGATCCGGAACTGCTGCTGGATGTTACGCTAGCCGTGCTTAATCGGCCTACGGTATTCCCGACTGACGCCATGCAACTCCTGATTCACAAAATTCACATTAGATGTATAACGTTCTTCGGTGGGAAAGACAACAGATTGACAGAAGGATTAAGTGAAGAAATGCAAACCTCTGTTTTCACGTCACCGTTTTGGGACTTCTCTGACAAAACAGGCGCGGAAATATGATTAGCTGATAGCAACGCCGGTGCGACTGCAGCCGCAGCGATGTAATTGTGCGCAGGTGCTTGACGTTCAACTTGCTTACCATTGTCAATTTGAAGTTTATCTATCAAGTGGACCAGCCTATCTATCTATCTTGAAACGGGCGAGCAGCACCAGAAACAGTGCTAACGACAGCTCGAACACTTCCGGCACCAAAGACACGCCATTCTTCGACAGCGCGACACACAAGTACTTTAATGGCGATAACAAACATCTCGTTAGAGCGCAATATTGGACCGGCATTCTGCAAGATTCCCAGAAGTAACTGAAGCGACAAGATCTTGGAACGGAGCTTGTGCGATCGGGATCGAGAGTGCCGTCCGGCAGCGGTTTCATAGAGAGCTTGCAGAGAGCACGAAACACCAGGACTGCATCCTTTTGCAGCACATGGGTGAATTTCGCAGTTACCATTCTCAGTGGCCGCCTTGTCATCGTTGTCCTCCGGACTGCCGTTCTCCAAACTGACTTTCTCTTCCAATGGCACCACAGATTTTACTACATCATCAAGAATACTCTTGACAATTGTTTGAGAATCAATGTTATCATTGCTAGAAGCATTCTCTAGACTTAGTTCAGCTTCAGTTTCGCCGTTTGCTATGACAGAACCCTCCTGCTGATGTTCCCCATCAAGCCTCACGTTCTCTTCCTCAGCCTGAGTCTCCATTCGCGCGAAGATCACGTTGATCATCTGCGTGAGAGTAGCACAGGCTGTTGTTTGATTCACCAGGTTGCGCGACGACAAGTAAACGTTGTAAACAGTACGAATTGTTAACAATACCGTACCCTCGTATACCTCCACATGCTGGCTTGTCATTACAGTCAGCAAAGCTTTAATAATCTGCAGCTGCACACTCTCACCGGTCTGTGGACCGGTGAAGCAACCGCAAATTGTCTCGACAATGCGCACAATCAGCAGCTTGTTAGGCTCCGTTGAATCAGGCACATTGCCAGTGAGATGGCTATATGCGATTAACATCTGCAGGCAGTCCAATGCTGTGTCACCACAATCCGTAGTGACTAGCTCTGACATGCTGATTCAAATGGCAAGAAGTACTTCTCAGCGGTAATGACATTTGAGTCGCTCAATTGGGCTGTGGCAGGGCGTTTGAGATAACCTCTTCACCCTGCACAGCTGGTATCTTTGATCTCGTTAAAGCCTGGTGTCCACGATGCAAGAACTGTGTCCAAGTTTCGGTTTAAGCCAATGAAACTGCTACTTCTCTGTAAGAGCTGCAAGTTGATTGGCTTTACGGAGGTCCTCTGCAAGATGGAATTATATGAGTCACAAACTTAATTAGCAACTATCGCTTATAATTACAGGCTTATTAGTCTGTATATTTATTTATTTCACTATAAAATAATTTTTAAAACGTTTATATTAATTCTGATTGCAGACGGACCTTCGGGAACACTAGCGCCTTCTTCTTTTAACATGAATAACTAAAAATCTATATTTCGGCTAATTACCGAGTTTATAAATATTTAATTAAAATTATCTGGGTGACTCACAAACCTTTTTAATCACACTTCATAACTCTTCATACGAAATACAAACGATTCCGTATAAAAACTTTTATTAATTTATTTATTTCGGCTAAATGCATGGTGTAAAAATAATTAATTAATTACGATTAAACGATGAATGACTCACAAACCTTTTCAATTGCACTTCAAAAGTCTTCATACGAAATACAAACGATTTCATATGGTAGATTCTTTCCCGGACATTCATTTCCGGTCAAATACATACGAATTGTTAAGGCCCGTATTCATAGCCAGTTTTATAGATGTTAGCCTTACATTTATATAAATAAACCTTAAGTCGTAAGCAAATAAACCAATCTTCGATTACTGCAAATGCGGCTTTTAACGTGAGATAATTTTTCGGTTTTTTTCGTTTTTAAGACTAATAATAAACCAACAAACGCTAAAATTAGACCAACAATCATCAGCAAACGATTACGCATCGATTAGGCTTTTTTTAAATTAAAAATAAAATTTTTCCGGCTAACTTAAGGCTAATTTTTCTTTTTTAATTTAAAAAAAAATTAAGAACCAACAAACGTTGTAATTAGGCCAACAATCACCAACAAACAACCAACAAACGATTAAAAAAAAAAAAAATTAATAAAGTCGCAGTTGACCGGCTAAGTTACGGGAGGTCCCGGCGTTCCAGGTGCGTCTCGAGGTTGCCAACTTGGTGGTTTTACCACTAGATTTGGTGGTTTTGAAAGCTTTTTGGTGGTAGGAATTATCGGTTTAGTGGTTAGCGGGAAATTTAGTTATTTCAAGATAATTTTAGTAGGAAATTTGGTGATTTTAAATAATTTGGTGTTTTTAGTGGGAAATTTGGTGATTTTAAGATAATTTTGTGTTTTTAGCGGGAATTTTGGTGATTTTAAGATAATTTGGTGTTTTTTGCGGGAATTTTGGTATATAATGTAATTTGATATTTTAAGCCTTGTGTACACGATACTAGAAATCGGTCCGAGTTTCGGTTTAAGCCAATGAAACTGCTGCTTTTCTGTAAAGCCTTGTGTACACGATACTAGAAATCGGTCCGAGTTTTGGTTTAAGCCAATGAAACTACTGCTTTTCTGTAAGAGCTGCAAGTTGATTGGCTTAAACCGAAACTCGGACCGATTTCTAGTATCGTGTACACTGCTATTCATTAATGCCTGGACTTCCGTTTGCCTGGAGTGACATTTCTAACGTGCTTATTCACATCTATGTGACTCAATGAGTTTCAGGTTGCGCAGGTTAAGCCCCTTGCACAATGCCAGGCTACAGGCATAGGAACAGGGAATAGAAATCAGAAATCATGTATAAATGCAGAATAAACAGTGACACAGGCAATAGACACAGAGTTTCCGTCACGTTCGAAATTCTGTGCCTATTGCCTGTTGCCAACCAATCATAGCATTCGAATTTTTTAGGTTGTAATTAACGATTTTTTGGTTATTTCCTGTTCCTATTGCCTGTTGCCTGGCATTGTGCAAGGGGCTTTATACGCATGAAAATGTCCCTAAAGAAACAGACTTAACCTATGATCGTTTCTGGCCGTATTTGACAGTTGTGAAATAAAACGGTTTGATAATGTCTTTTAAGTGTATGTCTTTAATATGTATTTTGTAGAATATAACTTTTTACGTATTTTTTCTATATTTATTTTAATAAATGGATAAGTATTTGCTACTTTTTCATTTTGCTTTTAATTATTATTAACAATACTACATATAATATTTACATTAATATTACTATTATTTTATAACTTGTAAACGTTTACAAATTCAACTATGTTAATAAGTGATAAAACTTTATTACATTTTTTGTGAAATAATTAATAATATTAAACTTCAGCAACTTATGTTTACAGAAATCGGCTCCGTTTTTGCGATCGCTGTTCTTATTATTGAAAAAAGGTCTTCTTGAATGTAATTGTCGGGATATAGATTTTCTTTGAATGTGGCGAACGCGCTCACGAAGCTACCCCTAAAGTGCTCTTCACACTACGTATCGCGGACGCGGATCGGATTAAGATTGCGGATCGCGGATCGTTATCTAGCCAATCAATCATTCGGATTGAGATTGAGATTGGATTGAAATTTTACCAATTAGAGCAAAGTTCACTAAACTTGAAGTTAGTTTTCTTTATTCTGATTGATTAAATTTCAATCCAATCTCAATCCCAATCCGTAGTCTGATCACGGCTATACGTAGTGTGACACGGGCATAATGCTGGGTCTACAATGCGAGTCGCAAAGTCGTGAGTCGCAAGAATTGACCAATCACAGTCGATTATTCTCCTCAAATTCATCTGTGATTGGTCAATTCTTACGACTCACGACTTTGCGACTCGCATTAGGCCCGGTCTACAATGGATGTCGTAACTGTCGTAAGTCGTGAGTCGTAAAAAATTGACCAATCATTAGTTGATTATTCTCCTCAAATTCGACTGTGATTGGTCAATTTCTTACGATTAACGACTTACGACAGTTACGACATCCATTGTAGACCGGGCCTTATAGACCCAGCATAAAGTGCTCTTCACACTACGTATAGCCCGTATCAGACTACGGATTGGGATTGAGATTGGATTGAAATTTGACCAATTAGAGCATAGTTCACTAAACTTGAAGTTAGTTTTCTTTATTCTGATTGATTAAATTTCAATCCAATCTCAATTCGTATGTATTTGACCGGAAATGAATGTCCGGGAAAGAATCTACCATATGAAATCGTTTGTATTTCGTATGAAGACTTTTGAAGTGCAATTGAAAAGGTTTGTGAGTCATTCGTTTAATCGTAATTAATTAATTATTTTTACACCATGCATTTAGCCGAAATAGATAAATTAATAAAAGTTTTTATACGGAATCGTTTGTATTTCGTATGAAGAGTTATGAAGTGTGATTAAAAAGGTTTGTGAGTCACCCAGATAATTTTTTATTAATTAAATATTTATAAACTCGGTAATTAGCCGAAATATAGATTTTTAGTTATTCATGTTAAAAGAAGAAGGCGCTAGTGTTCCCGAAAGTCCGTCTGCAATCAGAATTAATATAAACGTTTTAAAAATTATTTTATAGTGAAATAAATAAATATACAGACTAATAAGCCTGTAATTATAAGCGATAGTTGCTAATTAAGTTTGTGACTCATATAATTCCATCTTGCAGAGGACCTCCGTAACGAGATCAAAGATGTACCAGCTGTGCAGGGTGAAGAGGTTATCTCAAACGCCCTGCCACAGCCCAATTGAGCGACTCAAATGTCATTACCGCTGAGAAGTATTTCTTGCCATTTGAATCAGCATGTCAGAGCTAGTCACTACGGATTGTGGTGACACAGCACTGGACTGCCTGCAGAAGTTAATCGCATATAGCCATCTCACTGGCAATGTGCCTGATTCAACGGAGCCTAAGGGCGAACAAGCTGCTGATTGTGCGCATTGTCGAGACAATTTGCGGTTGCTTCACCGGTCCACAGACCGGTGAGAGTGTGCAGCTGCAGATTATTAAAGCTTTGCTGACTGTAATGACAAGCCAGCATGTGGAGGTATACGAGGGTACGGTATTATTAACAATTCGTACTGTTTACAACGTTTACTTGTCGTCGCGCAACCTGGTGAATCAAACAACAGCCTGTGCTACTCTCACGCAGATGATCAACGTGATCTTCGCGCGAATGGAGACTCAGGCGGAGGAAGAGAACGTGAGGCTTGATGGGGAACATCAGCAGGAGGGTTCTGTCATAGCAAACGGTGAAACTGAAGCTGAACTAAGTCTAGAGAATGCTCCTAGTAATGATAACATTGATTCTCAAACAATTGTCAAGAGTATTCTTGATGATGTAGTAAAATCTGTGGTGCCATTGGAAGAGGAAGTCAGTTTGGAGAACGGCAGTCCGGAGGACAACGATGACAAGGCGGCCACTGAGAATGGTAACTGCGAAATTCACCCATGTGCTGCAAAAGGATGCAGTCCTGGTGTTTCGTGCTCTCTGCAAGCTCTCTATGTAACCGCTGCCGGACGGCACTCTCGATCCCGATCGCACAAGCTCCGTTCCAAGATCTTGTCGCTTCAGTTACTTCTGGGAATCTTGCAGAATGCCGGTCCAATATTGCGCTCTAACGAGATGTTTGTTATCGCCATTAAAGTACTTGTGTGTCGCGCTGTCGAAGAATGGCGTGTCTTTGGTGCCGGAAGTGTTCGAGCTGTCGTTAGCACTGTTTCTGGTGCTGCTCGCCCGTTTCAAGATAGATAGATAGGCTGGTCCACTTGATAGATAAACTTCAAATTGACAATGGTAAGCAAGTTGAACGTCAAGCACCTGCGCACAATTACATCGCTGCGGCTGCAGTCGCACCGGCGTTGCTATCAGCTAATCATATTTCTGCGCCTGTTTTGTCAGAGAAGTCCCAAAACGGTGACGTGAAAACAGAGGTTTGCATTTCTTCACTTAATTCTTCTGTCAATCTGTTGTCTTTCCCACCGAAGAACGTTATACATCTAACGTGAATTTTGTGAATCAGGAGTTGGACAGCTGCATGGCGTCAGTCGGGAATACCGTAGGCCGATTAAGCACGGCTAGCGTAACATCCAGCAGCAGTTCCGGATCAGAACCTCGTGTGAAGAGTAACATTTCAACGTCAGATTTACCAACACCAACGGTTAATGGCACGTGTGACGCGGTAGATGGTTCGATTCCCAATTTTTCCAAATGCATCAACGGGAGCTATTCCAAAGAGCATAAGCTTTGACATGACCGCCGAGCGTGGCGATAAGGAATTGTTGGACAACGATTAAAAAACAAACGCGGTTTCTTTGGTAAATTAAAATTGTCATTGAAAAATCGTAGAGGTAAAGCAATCCGCGTGACGGACGACAGATGTTTCGATCGAGAAGCTGGTGGCGACGGCGTCGATGTGTGCAGGCACAGATTACGCAGGATTATGTCGGAAGATGTAACATCATCCGGTAATGTCGCGGGCGGTAAGATATTAATAAATAACTATTAACAATTATCATATATTATTTTGTTACAATATAAACGGTTTCTGTTTTAATAGTTTTGTAGAATCGAAGATAAATCGGAAAGTAATGCTAAAAAAAAGGAAAAGTTTTCCTGCAAGTTTTAGACAGTAATAAATTGTTCTTTTGATTAATTTCAGATACTACCGATGATATATTAGCGAAATACAGAAGAAAGCCAAGCGCAGCTAGGCGATACAGCTTCGGTCGAAAGCAATCAGTCCCATACAAAAGAGGTGGAAGACGAAAGACTTTCAATCGATTCGAATAATGTAGAACTCTCTTATGCTTTTGCGGATGCTAAAAGAAAATTACGTATGGTACTTAGCACTGCTGACCTTCAACACATTCCATGGAATACTTCAGAGGTATTTATTGTATTATTTTTCAATCATGGCGTACAAAACAAAGTGTGATTTTTTTATGGATTACTTAATTACTTAATGTTCAAATATTCGCACATAACATTTTATTACAGAGACATTGTTAGTCGCAGAAAGAAAACGAACTGGTTGCGTTTTTACAACTACAATTGGCAGAAGCTATAAACCTGCAGGATATGGCATTACTAGCTCATCTTCATGAAACTTTACGTTGCGTGCGTCTATTTAATGACGATGGATGTAGAAAGCTCTTCAAATCACTTCGAGAGGATTATCAAAAGCGATCTCCTTATATCGCATATTTAATCAGATGTCGTCAGGGATTGCTGTCGACATTAGCTCACTTAGATAGGTACTGTTTATATATAAATATCATCTTTGTATGTAATGTATAAGTAAATGTAAGATGTTTAAATGTAAGATGTTAACCGTTTAATAATAATATTTTTCAGATTATGCGTGCGAGTTAAGTGCGATCGGGATGCTATCAATAATCATCTTGTATCCGTTTGTGTGAGGGTATTTTTGGAAAAAAAGAAGGCTTTCCTCCTGCGTTTCTGCGAAGAGTTTAAAAAGCTTACGCTAGCTGACGAGAAACAGGATCTCGTGGATAATTTTCTAGGGAAGGTCCACGTGGAAATGGACAACGATCCGATCTGGCAATGTACATGAATATAATTATTTATCTCGCAATTGATCTTAGCGGAGTGCTCAGAGACGTCTGAACTTACTTCTTACTTTCAGCGGCGAGCGCCAACCAGTTAGATTTGGCGAGTCGTGGTGGAAAGAACCGTCATGGCATGGGTATACCACAATGCGCTCTATCTAAATGAAGATGGAGATGTATATAGGGACCAGCTTTTTCACGGTCACATCAAAAAGTTGGCAAAGGTCGTAACTCATCCAAATCACAAGGACCTACACATTTCAAAAGTTTATCATTACGAATGCCCCTGGTCATGGGCGCAGGCTGAATTGGCTGTGATATCGGCGTATAAGACTCCTAGGGATAAGTTGCAGTGTGTATTTCGTTGCGCGACTACCATCATGAATCTCCTCTCCATGGCGTCGGAAAGAGGCATACCTGCTGCCGACGATCTGACTCCCGTGCTGGTCTATGTCATAATCAAAGTATGCGATTGAAAAGAGAATTGTGATTTTAGCAAGAAGAGTGATTGTTAACGTGTGCTTAATTTCAGACTAATCCGCCGTCGTTGTATCGACTGTTCAATATGTAGACAGCTTTTACGGGAATCGATTGGAGGGAGAGGAACAATATTGGTGGACGCAGTTCTGCGCCGCGATCGAGTTAAGACAATGGATTAACAGTTTCTCAAGAGTATCACGATAAATAAGATTAGATTCGATGCTGGTGATAATGTAGAAATGTATCATAATCATAATTTGACGATTTCATAAAGAAGAAGACCAATATCTTGTGTAAAGCTAGCTGAACAGTTTTATGCTTTCAGTATCTTAATTAAAATTCTTAAATAGCCTCTTAAATAGTCTAACTGTTAGTTCTTTCGCACGTTATTATGTAACATTAGCAAAGACTGAATCAGATTATACGTAAAGTGTGGCTTTATCTTTATTTGTAACTCTATTGTACAATTTCACAGGACATCGAAAAAAAAGAAACGTTTAGATATTCTATAATTTATGTGTAAACAATAAAGAACTTATAGAGATTGGGTGCGTTCAGCCGATACTCCGCTAGCCTAGCGCACGTAAGCAGCGAGCGCTTTGCTACCATTTGCTACGGAAAAATTTGGCTGGACAGAAGCGCTAGTAGTTAGCGGTTGTTAGCGGTTGGTCGTTGCAAATCAAAACCGCTACCAAACGAGCGACTGCTCACGATTGCTAGGCTAGCGGAGTATCGGCTGAACGCAGCCAATGACATCTTAAGATTTTACTTAGGATGGTCTTAAATATAAGAACCCACTATGAATACCGGTCATAATGTCCCTAGATAGGCAGATTAGGCTGCGGTCCACTTGACGCTACAAATGCTTCGAAGCATTCCTCTTCTCTTTTCTTTCAATGAAGAAAGAAGGAGAAGAAGAACGCTCCAAAGCATTTGTAGCGTCAAGTGGACCGCAGCCATAGGCTGCGTTCGGGTAGCGCGCTATTATAAGGCCGTGGCACATAGAAAAACTTAAGCAGTAAAACTGAAGCAGTAAGCAAATCAGCCAATCACAGTCAAGAACTTAAGGCACGACCCTAAGCGGTAGCGAATCCATACCATTGATTTCCTTACTGCTTAAGTTTTACTGCTTAAGTTTTTCTATGTGCCACGGCCCTTAGCGCTATTGCATCATTGGCTGAGTCCAGCCGACCCTCTGCTACCCGTAGCGCATGTAAGCGGCGAGCGCTTGCTACGCAAATATTCGGCTGGACAGAAGCGCTATAGATAGCGGTTGTTAGCGGTCGCCATCTTTGTTTTCATCGAACCTAACCCAACATAACCGCGAGTAACACCGAACTAATCTCGTTGTGCGACGACGACGACGACGATCGTGTACTCACAAAAAATACGCGTAACGAGCTCGAGAGCGACGACAAGAGCCTGCAGGAATTGATAGAGAGCGAGCTGGCGCTGAGGATCTGCTCGAGCAGCACCGACGACGAAGCCGTCGAGGAAACCGAGAACGTCGTCACCCAACCGAAGACGATCAAGAGGATCGTCCTGGACCGCCGGCAAAATCCCGTCGACGTTAACGCGCAATTCATAGCGGCCGAGAGCGAACATTATTCTTTGATCGAGGAACCGTGTACGGCCACCGAAACGGTAATTTGTCTCCACACATCGACCTCGAGGTCGTGAAACCAGAACCGGTGCGCTTCCACGACGAGGAAGAGGATCAGGCGTTCGTCGAACAGCCGGAAGCTGGTACGGGCGTTGTAATTATTCAGAAAACGAACGAAAGCTCATTAATCAAAAGTCGAGCCGCGACGAAGTCGTCGACGTTAGCAACGACTACGAGTATCAGGCGGTCATCAAGGAAGTCGTACTTTTCACGGTTGATCCAGATTCTAGCAATATCGAGCGATCTCCTAGACGGACCAAGCTCCCAAACATTCCATAACCTGAGAAATTTATTGATGTTTCGGTGAAAAGTCTCTGAAGAACTATGAATAACTGAAGCAGGTATTATATTTCTTTAAATTATATATTATTGCAATATAAAATATATCGATAAACACATGTATGAATTTTTCATTTTGCAGTTTGATTGTGTGAACACTCTCTCCGATCAGGGACATCTAGAGGAGACATTCGCTTTGGGAGACACAGTGACGTCTTTATAAGGAGCCGGAGCGGCTGCTCACAATCTGCTCCTGAGTGGCGTCTTCCGAGGAGGAAAGGAAGTATTAGCACGTGCTAGACTAGCACTAAATGGAACGCAAGTTCACGTGCAACTATCTGTTCTCTGTCAAGATCCAGATGTCGCTGAACTAATAGTCGCGTCCGTAGGATAGAGATCGCAGTGATACAATGTAAGAATTTTCACAATAGGAAGAAATACATTCACTGATTGCTGTAAAATAACTTTTATAATGTAAGATTATCATTACATATACATGGAAATTATTAAAGAATACTGCTTGTATTTCTTTCTATCGTTAATATATCATGTGACTTTTCTTTAATGTATTACAATAATCATTAATTACAATATTCTCAGATTTTGCCTTCGTACAACAGTCGCATGCTGAATACGCAGAGTATCATTCGCTTTGGGAGACACAGTGACGTCTTTATAAGGAGCCGGAGCGGCTGCTCACAATCTGCTTTTGAGTGGCGTCTTCCGAGGAGGAAAGGAAGTATTAGCACGTGCTAGACTAGCACTGAATGGAACGCAAGTTCACGCGCAACTATCTGTTCTCTGTCAAGATCCAGATGTCGCTGAACTAATAGTCGCGTCCGTAGGATAGAGATCGCAGTGATACAATGTAAGAATTTTCGCAATAGGAAGAAATACATAAAAAATACTGTAAATACAGTATGAATCTAAAAATTGTTACGTTACAAAATAAAATTTATTGAATCATACATTACTTCGTATTTCGCATCAGTACCTTGCAAGGGTCGGCATTTTAATTTGCTTTAAGAAATTCAAGTCTGTAAACATTTTAATAGTGTAGCAAGGTATATGTTTGTAAGGTACATTCCTCGGACTGAAGTGAAATTTGTTGAAATCTTTAATATTGTGGTCGTCCCCGCAATTTAACAACGCTTGCACAGCAGATTCCTCCACCTACAAAGAAATCCCTCTACGTAATCCATTAATCGATTATAAAATATATCGTTTGTCCGACAAATGTCTTACCTTCATGTGATACATCATTATCTCGTTACTAAGCTTATTTCGAGCTTGAGCGTCCTGCATCTTTTTATAAACGATACTATGCATTATCGATATACCGCAATAGATACTGAACGCTGTCGCGATCTGTTCGTCAAAGGCATCGAAATACAAACCGTTTATTTTATTGCACAATTGAGCCACTCCTAAAACATAACTCTTTACATCTTCAGGTTTTTATTACAATTTATTTCAATTGCAACATTCTTGCAGGACGTTTAACCCAGTATGTTTAATTTACCAACAATGCCTTTCTCGTCCCGTATTGGAAAGCACAAAATATTTCTAGTCCTAAATCCTGTCGCCTCGTCTATCCCGCGATAAAAAAGGGGATGATTGTAAGCATCTCGAATATTGAGTAGTTTACCGGTGGTCGCACCATGACCGGCTATACCCTGTCCAATAGGTATTCTCATCTCGCTTATAGCCTAGGAACGTTAAAAAAAAAAACGTCGAGTTAATTACAAAACATTGATCCATTTGCATGTGAAATTAACTGCGCAAGTTACCTACTTCTCCCGTGGAAATGCCATCGAACACTTTGGCAACCAAATCTTGTTGATCGGGATCCAAAAGGAATAAAGAGCATCTCTCTGCGTTTGTCAAATTTCTGACCTCCGCCATAATCTCGCGCAGGAGATCAGAAAAGTCTCCTAGATTTTGGATTGGAAGATAAATAAAAGATGGTACAGATTAAACATCTTGGAGTATAATATATTGGATATATATTGTACTTGGGAGTTGATTCATACCCAAATACGTGAAGAGCTTCCTAGAAACAGCTAGTAAATTTTGACACTGTCGTTTCACACGAATTTCCTCGTAGCAACGCAACGAACTGAGCAAGTATCCAAGACAAAACCTGCGATATTTTTTCATTCAATATAAATTACGTTCCATTGGCAATCGTACAGTATTTCTATGTACAGTATTTCATCATCATCATCATCATCATCATCATCATCATCATCATCATCATCATCATCATCGTCATCATCATCATTCAATAATTCATTCAAAATCAAATTTACAATATTTTCCATACTGGTTATGGATACGCCAATTTAACAAACACTATAGAATACTCGCTGTCGTTGCTAACGTTGACGACTTCGTCGCAGCTCGACTTTTGATCGCTTTCTGAATAATTATCGGCGCAACGCCCGCGCCGGCTTCCGGCTGCTCGACGAACGCCTAATCCTCTTCCTCGTCGTGGAAGCGCACCGGTTCTGGTTTCACGACCTCGACGTCGATGTGTGGAGACAAATAACCGTTTCGATGGTCGTACGGTTCCTCGATCAGGGAATAATGTTCGCTCTCGGCCGCTGTGAACTGCGCCGGAGGTCCAGGACGATCCTCTTGATCGTCTTCGGTTGGGTGACGACGTTCTCGGTTTCCTCGACGGCTTCGTCGTCGGTGCTGCTCGAGCAGATCCTCAGCGCCAGCTCGCTCTCTATCAATTCCTGCAGGCTCTTGTCGTCGCTCTCGAGCTCGTTACGCGTATTTTTTGTGAGTACACGATCGTCGTCGTCGTCGTCGCACAACGAGATTAGTTCGGTGTTACTCGCGGTTATGTTGGGTTATGTTCGATGAAAACAAAGATGGCGACCGCTAACAACCGCTAAGAGCTGTCCAGCCGACCCTTCGATAGCGCTAAGCGGCGTTGCGATCAAAACCGCTACCAAACGAGCGAACTGCTAGGCTAGCGGAGGTCGGCTGAACGCAGCCAGTAACCAATCACAGAGCCGTATTAGCATCTTAAGATATTACTTAAGACGGTCTTGAAACAAGATCTGATTATGAATACCGGCCTATATCCATACATTGGCTGCGTTCAGCCGATACTCCGCTAGCCTAGCAATCGTGAGCAGTCGCTCGTTTGGTAGCGGTTTTGATTTGCAACGACCAACCGCTAACAACCGCTAACTACTAGCGCTTCTGTTCAGCCAAATTTTTCCGTAGCAAATGGTAGCAAAGCGCTCGCTGCTTACGTGCGCTAGGCTAGCGGAGTATCGGCTGAACGCACCCATTCTAGCAGTCTACAACCTTAAACATCACATTTTGCATAGATGGGATAAATCATGGTAAAAACTCACATCCAGGCATTATTGAATAGCAGTGTACTTGGCCCTTAGGCCGGTATTCATAGTCAGATCTCATTTCAAGACCGTCTTAAGTAATATCTTAAGATGCTAATACGGCTCTGTGATTGGTTAATGGCATCTTAAGCTCGTACTTAAGACGGACTTAAATATAAGATTCGACTATGAATACTTCAACAACGAGTTGCTCAGCGATATTGGGAACGGAAAATACAGTCTACTATTATGCTGGGTCTACAATGCGAGTCGCAAAGTCGTGAGTCGCAAGAATTGACCAATCACAATCGATTATTCTCCTCAAATTCGACTGTGATTGGTCAATTCTTGCGACTCACGACTTTGCGACTCGCATTGTAGACCCAGCATTAGATGAGTCGAACGACGTATCCGTGAATAAACTGTTGGGTATTGTCATAATATACTACAGCGTCAAACAGGGAAAAACGATCTCGAGTTTTCTAGCACTGACCAAGCTGGAAACATGTAATGCCGATTTGGGAATTGGGAATTGGGATTTGGGATTTGGGAATTGGGATTTGGGATTTGGGAATTGGGATTTGGGAATTGGGCCTTGGGAATTGGGATTTGGGATTTGGGAATTGAGAATTGAGATTTGGGAATTGAGAATTGGGAATTGGGATTTGGGAATTGGGATTTGGGAATTGGGATTTGGGAATTGGGATTTGGGAATTGGGATTTGAGATTTGGAAATTAGGATTTGGGATTTGGGAATTGGGATTTGGGAATTGGGATTTAGGATTTGGGAATTGGGATTTGGGATTTGGGAATTGGGATTTGGGATTTCCCAATTCTCAATTCCCAAATCCCAAATCCCAATTCCCAAATCCCAATTCCCAAATCCCAAATCCCAAATTCCAATTCCCAAATCCCAAATCCCAAATCCCAATTCCCAATTTCCAATTCTCAATTCTCAATTCCCAAATCCCAATTCCCAAGGCCCAATTCCCAAATCCCAATTCCCAAATCCCAAATCCCAAATCCCAATTCCCAAATCCCAAATCCCAATTCCCAATTCCCAAATCACAATTCCCAAATCGGCATTACATGTTTCCAGCTTGGTCAGTGCTAGAAAACTCGAGATCGTTTTTCCCTGTTTGTCGCTGTAGTATATTATGACAATACCCAACAGTTTATTCACGGATACGTCGTTCGACTCATCTAATAGTAGACTGTATTTTCCGTTCCCAATATCGCTGAGCAACTCGTTGTTGAAGTAAGGGCCAAGTACACTGCTATTCAATAATGCCTGGATGTGAGTTTTTACCATGATGGTAAATCTGAAGAATAGTGGCCTCCTCACCGATTTCGTTGAACTTAGGCTTAATCGACGCGTTTTTGCACAAAACGACCGAATCTGGCAGAAAAAAGTGTCGCTCTGCCCCGCGAAGTGAGATATTAACAGTTAAAGTTGACGACTATCAGGTTATGAGACCTGTCATACCGACGAGATGTAGCGACTACGAACATGCCCTGTGGCCATATGCGCATGCTCAGTGGCCGCACGCGCATGCAGCAGATCACGTGACAACTGTTTGGTTGGTAAGTCAGAAGTGTAACATAATTCGAAATGATATTCTTTCGGCATATAGATTAGTGACGCGCTTTAAAAGTATTTAAGTGTTTAAAGCGCGTCAACTAACCTATGTAGGTTAGAAACGCGCTTTAAAAGTATTTAACTGTTTAATGATTTTCGTTAAAGCAGGGCACACACACACGTGTGTATGCCCTGCTTTATAGAAGTTGTGATTTTCGTTAAAGCAGGTCACACACACAATGTGTATGTCCTGCTTTATAGAAGTTGTGATTTTCGTTAAAGCAGGGCACACACACACACACACACACACACACACACACACACACACACACACACACACACACACACACACGTGTGTATGCCCTGCTTTATAGAAGTTGTGATTTTTATTAAAGCAGGGCACACACACGTGTGTATGCTCTGCTTTATAGAAGTTGTGATTTTCGTTAAAGCAGGGCACACACACGTGAGTATGCCCTGCTTTATAGAAGTTGTGATTTTCGTTAAAGCAGGGCACACACATGTGTGCCCTGCTTAGGTTAGTGACGCGCTTTAAACACTTAAATACTTTTAAAGCGCGTCTCTAACCTACATAGATTAGTTGACGCGCTTTAAACACTTAAATACTTTTAAAGCGCGTCACTAATCTATACGCCGAAAGAATATCATTTCGAATTATGTTACACTTCTGACTTACCAACCAAACAGTTGTCACGTGACCTCTTGCATGCGCGTGCGGCCACTGAGCATGCGCATATGGCCACAGGGCATGTTCGTAGTCGCTACATCTCGTCGGTATGACAGGTCTCATAACCTGATAGTCGTCAACTTTAACTGTTTTGAGTCGTCAACTTTAAGGGGAGGGCGGCCGTGTTGAGTGGCGGACGTGTTATCGTTGGCGGGCTAAAATAAAAGTAATATAAAGCTATTTTGTGAGGTAGTGGAGGCTGAAGTGCGATATTAGAGGGTGCCAGGACATGTCGGAGATTAGCAAAGAAAAATTTAGTTGTATTTGAGCCCCCCCTCGGTGGGGGGTCCAATCTTGAAATATGCCGAAAGAAAATTCAGGTTATGGCAAGACTAGAGGAGAGAGCGATTTGTGCGTGAAGGATAAAAGGAGTGAGAACGCGCTCAAGAATGAAAATGAAATCAACGGATCAGTAGTAGCAAGTATCAAGGAATTGGAGGAAATCGACAAAGAATTGGGCCGAAAGGACAGAGGAGATAAGAAGTTAACGGTAGATGTTTTACAAAACAACAATGAGATGGAGCTGTCAGATGAAGATATAAATAGGGTGATGACAACGTGTAAGGAAGATATGTTGAATAAGAATAAAACGAACGATAGTGGTAAGATAATAGAGCGGCAGCACAAAGTGTACGTACAAGACCAAGGTAATCTGGTAGTAGCAAATAAGGATACCTATAGAAAAGACCAATTGATCATTGACCCAAATAAGGGCTGTGATAAATTCATGTCGGATTTTAAAGGTCATAAAATAGTTCATTGTAGGTTGTGTGTTGACAAGGTGTGTAATAATAAAGAAATGAATAAGTTAAAAATATTAGATGCCTTACATAGGATAAAAAGTTTCCCAGATATTTTTGACATGGATCAATTTAACCTCGCTAGACTTAAGTTTAAGAACATAGTAGATGCTAACTTGTGTCTGGAGAATATTGATAAAGAACTAAAAGGATTCATGCAGGCTTACATTGATAATAGATCGATTTCGTGCAAAGGAGTAATAGTAAACTGGCCGTTCGATATACCTAAGTTGTGGGACGAACTAGTCAACAAGGAAGAAGTTATTCAGATGGAATATATGACTCGGAAAAAGTTTGATAAGGATGGTAAATCATTCGTCATTGAAGAGATGAACAATATTGTTATTACATTAAAAGGCAATAAATTACCCGATAGTTTAGGTATATATGATAATATGGGCTTCATAAAGGTTAGACCATTTGTTGATGCGGTCAAGCAATGTTATAAATGCTTTAGATACGGACATACTAAGATTGTTTGTAAAAGTGAGGAGAGATGTGCAATATGTGGAGATAAGTTCCACGGCGCTTGTAATAATGTAGCTTGTTGCAGAAACTGCTATGGTGAACACAAGTCAACGTACAAGGGCTGCCCGGTTTTTCAAGTAAATAGAGACATCAAGGTGATTATGGCATATAATAATGTGTCGTTTTATGAAGCTAAAAGAATTCAAGCTGGCAAGGAAAATAAACCAGAATATGAGTATGATAGGTTCACTAAACCAGAATCATGGCCGTCACTTCCCAGGACATTCGCTAGCACGGTTAAAAGGGATCCCCCATTACAAAGCACATCGGTCAAGAGCGCTGTGAAGGATCATCGTATATCACAGGTCAGAGTCAGGGAGCCTCAGGCAGAGATTAATAGAGTCAGGTACGATAAGTCTAAGTACGTTAAGACTAAGGAACTGAATACTCCTGAGAAGCACGTGATAGCTGAAAATAGTACAAAGAAATATTATAGCAAATTTAATACAAGAGAGGGGGATATTCCAAAGGATAAAAGAGGAATAATTCTTAGTTACCCGGATAGTGACAGCGAAGAGGAAAAACAAAGTAGGAAAAGAAGAAGAAGTACATTGGATTGGCAAGAATCTAACGAAGGACTGCTGGAAACTATAGTGAAACTCATGGAGTCTTCACAGGAGTTCAGAAAATTACTGTTAAATATCACGCAGCAAGCTATGTCGCAACGAATCAACGATGAAGAGGAAGGAGAAGCAAGAAAACAAAGGCAGCCAGGTGGAAGATCTACCTATAGTGGCAGGAACCTAGATAAAGTAATAGAGTCAAATCAAATATATGGTTAAGGTTCTACTATGGAATGCACGAGGATTGAGGAATAAAAAATATGAATTGGATGCACATATAGGTAATTACGATATAGCTGTAATAACAGAGTCTAAAATTAAGGATTTACAAAGATTATCTTTTACTGGTTATAAAGTTATCGGTATAGAGAGCATAGGTTACAGCGGAGGTATAGCGATCATTATCAAAAATTATATAGAATATAAGGTAATAAAGGATCTGAATGTGAGATCGGATTCTTTTGATATATATGGCGTCAAAATTAACAACACCGCGATCAAGTTCAATATTATAGCTATATACCGTAGACCGGGAGTCAGAGAGGATCCTAAAGTCTGGGAAGATATTTTGAAATACAATAATGAGAAATGTGGCTCTATTATAGTGGGTGACTTCAATGCCCACAATGTGGTATGGAACTGTAGAGATACTGACTCCAATGGAGAAAATTTATACGAGAAGATGTTCAACTCGGGATTCCTATGCGTTAATGTTGACACCAAATCTAGATTGAACTGTATGAATCAGGCAGCCTCAAATTTGGATCTCGTTTTTGCTGACGCTCCAATAATAGATTTTGTTAGCTATCAACAATTGCCGGATACGTGGAATTCAGATCACTTCTCTATTCTTATAAAGGTGGAAACGGATGTTTCTGCTTACAAGAAAACTACGAATCGTTTATCTACAAAAACAACTGATTGGGCCAAGTTTCAGGACTATATGAAGAAAGAAATGGAGAATATCGAGGAAGCCTGTTTAGGTAAAGTGTTGCAGGAAAAATATGAAATTTTTACGGCCATCATGAAGAAGGCAATCAATGTCGCCTCTGGAAGAAGGGAGGGATATAAGAAGTCTACGCAGCCAGATATAAAATCGTTTAGGAAAGAAAAACAACCGGTGAGATGGTGGGACGAAGATTGTTCGAAAGCCATTAAAGATAGGAAAAAGAAGTTGAAGATTTATCTTAATCATTCGGATTCAAGACACTCCTGGTTTGAGTATAAAAGGGTCGAAGCATTGGCAAGGAAAACATTAAAGAAGAAAAAGAAGGAAAACTTTCACCACTTCTGTAACAGTATCACTAGGTTTACTAACTTTTCGTATGTGTGGAACGTTATGCGAACTTTCAAGAAAGGCAAGAATAAGATAAACTGGAACAAATGGCAGACGACGGATCGGAATCAAGTCATCAGGGAAGAGATTGACAAATTGTCGGCGCCAGGGGTCTCTTTGGAAGAAGAAGATGAGGAGCATCCATCACAGGAAGAGAATTGTCTGGACTCTCCATTCAAAATGGAGGAATTGCTTAGAGCAATAAATATGATCAGGAAGGATTCTGCACCGGGTACCGATTGCATCGATTACAAGATGATAAAACAACTTCCCCGAAGAGCTCTGGAGTTTCTGTTAAGTCTGCTCAATGAAATCTGGCGTGGTAATGGGTTCCCCAAAGAATGGCGAGAATATCAAGTCCTTTTCATCGATAAAGCTAATAAGGAGAAAGTTAGACCAATATCCCTGTCCTCGTGTGTTGGCAAAGTAATGGAGCGCATGGTTAACGAGAGACTAGTCTGGTGGACGGAGAGAGAAGGTAAAATTCATCCCCTGCAGAACGGATTTTGACGTGGTAAATCCTGTATCGAGAATTTGGCTAAGTTGACGGCGGATATTAAGGTGGCAATACACGGTGGTACTTACGGATTAGCGGCTTTTTTGGATGTATCGTCTGCGTATGACAATGTACAGTTTCACATTCTCAATAGGAAACTGAAGAAGATGAAGTGTCCTAAAAGAATCAGGTCGTTTGTTAAGGTATGGTTAAAGGATAGAGAGGTAGAGTATATCGTTAGCAACAGTGAAAAGGTTAAGAGAATATCTAGGAAAGGGTTACCCCAAGGAGCAGTATTGAGTCCGATACTGTACGCGTTAAACACTAACGATATTACGGTGGATGTAGGTGATGATGTGGTCGTGCTCCAGTTTGCGGACGATATATTAGTATACTCAACAGGACCCAATAGAGAAGAAAACAGGGCACGTGTAGAGGAAGCTGTAAATATTGTGGCCAACAATTTGGGGTTAATCGGCTTGGATTTGGAGCCTAGAGAGACGTCATTGGTGGAGTTTTCCAAGAGTGGATTCATCGACAGGAATGTGACGATTCGGGTTAAGGGGGTATGCGTAACTAACAATGGAGAAGCTAAGTTTCTGGGATTACGAGTGGACAATCAAATGACGTATAAGAATCAGGTACAAGACGTTAGGGGTAAGATCGAAAGGGCTAACTCTATTTTGCGTTATTTGAATAATGTTACTAGAGGTTCGGATGGAGGTACGGCCCTCATGCTTTACAAGAGCTTGGTTCGATCGGTTTCGGATTATGGATGTTTTGTGTACGCACCGGTGACTGAGCAACAGATCCTCAAGTTAGAGAGGGGTCAGTTCCTAGGATTGAGAACAGCGATGGGGTATAGAAATAGTACCCCCACGAACGTGATGTTAGCGGAGGCCAAGGTCGATCTACTTAGAGAGCGAGCGCTGATGTTGGCAAGGAACTTCTGCTGCAAGATCTTAAAATATGGTAACGAGGAGATTAGACGAAGTATCGACAACCTATGTAATAAGGAACAGTTTATTAGACTTAGACAACCTAACCTAAGAAAGAGTGTTATCTCAGTGGCGTGGGAGAAAGTTAGACCACTTATGAGGTACATTGGCCAACCTAAGGAAGTATATGATCTTTGGGAAAATGAATATGAGACCCTGACGGACAGTATTATAGTAGACATAGAAGTAGGTAAAGATGTGACGCCGGGTAAAAGGACCAAAGTTTGGAACAGTTTGGAGAACCTTAAATATGGTCAGAAGGATTTGGACTTCATTGAATAATTTAATCGCAAGTACGAGATGAACAGCCCTCTGGTGATTTACACGGATGGATCAAGACCAGAGATGTCTAGTGCTACAGGTTCGGGAATAGTATTTGAGGAGCGGAATGAGGCGTTTTATGTGAGTCTCCCTAGACATAGCTCATCTTATACGGCAGAAGCCTTCGCGGTTAAAGCGGCCCTGGAAAAAGTGGAGTATGAGAAAGCACAAGGAAAGAATATTGGCAACAGCATTCTGATTTTATCAGATTGTCAAAGCGTGTTAAAGGCTATTAAGAATAATAGGTTGGATGTATATAAAAATCGGTACATATTAGATATTAGAAGACGTCATTTTAAACTTAAAAGGGAGTATGGATTACTAATTATATACGAATGGATACCGGCTCATAGTGGATATGTAGGCAACGAGGCGGCGGACTTGATGGCAAGGACGGGTGCGCAGAGCGAAGCATATGAGCATATAGAGGTTCCTATATTGGATTATCGCAGTTTATTCAAGCAGGAAGCGTGGCAACGAACCCAGGATGTTTTAGTCAGAGAAAGCGGTTACAAGGGCAAAGCTTATTTCAACTATTTCTATGATAAAAACAAGAAAAAACCGTGGTTCCAGAAAATCAAAGCCGACAGATACTTTTACTCATTTGTAAATAGAGTTCGAGCCAATCACTACAATCTGAGTGAGTCATTGGCAAGAAAAGGTTATATCGATTCGCCGGAATGCGAATGCGGGTACGAGAAGGAGGATATCAATCACGTGATCTGGCAGTGCAGTAGATACGAGCGGCAGAGAGAGAGGATGGACGAGGAGCTGATGAGGCGCGGCATTGCGGGAACGGAGGCTATTGAGGTTATAATACAGCGAGAAGACTGGCTCAAGCTTGGAGTAATTTACAACTTTGTAAAAAAGATTAACAGAATTATTTAGTTCTTCAATATTTGCGTCACATAGTCCAAAGGCAGGACTGAAGGCGTCTACGCTCCTGACCCAAGGGGAGCAACTTCCAAAAAAAAAAAAAAAAACTTTAACTGTTAATATCTCGCTTCGCGGGGCAGAGACACTTTTTTCTGCCAGATTCGGTCGTTTTGTGCAAAAACGCGTCGATTAAGCCTAAGTTCAACGAAATCGGTGAGGAGGCCACTATTCTTCAGATTTACCACATTTAATAATAGTTATTTGTGTAACAAGTGAGGTAAGATGGAAATTGCGGGTGCGGAGTGGACGCACGAGCCGAAGGCGAGTGCGATCACCCGCACCTGCAATTTTCAACCTACCGCACGTGTTACATACCCTATTTTATATTACAAGTGCGTGGAAAGTGGCCTATTACGCGCGTAAAACGTGCATACCTAGATGTTTTATTATCACCATCAATAAAAGTGTAATATCATTGAAGATAAACTTTTTCCAACAGATTATTTGTGGGTGGAAGGAGATATCTGTGAGGTGTCAATGCTGCTCATAAATCCTTTACCATTTGAATTGCACGTGTCTAACATAAGACTTTTGACAAACGGTGTAGTATTTGAATCGATACCAGAAAGTATTAGCCTGCCTGCTGAGTCTGGTCCGATTGCGGTTACGTTAGCAGGCAGACCCAATACAAGGAAGTTGTGGTGATTTAGAAATACTCGGATTCAGCACGCATACATTAGGAGTTAAATCTAACTGTAGAGTGAGATACATGGAGGGTATGTTACATCCTCAATATACGGTCGAAGTCATTCCAGCCTTACCAAGATATGATGTCGCAACTAGTTTGCCTCAAACTGCTAGTTTCAGTTCCGGCGACAATATAATTAGCAGTGCGAGTATATTTCTCTATGGCGGTGAGAGGTTTGTGTCTACTGTTAGCCATAACAAAATTTTTTCCCTCAATATTATTTTCGTGTAAAATGGTTTCGCTTACATTTGCAGCGCCGAGTGTACCGTGACGATAACGAACGCCGGTCAAGTTCCTACTGAAATGGTCGATTTATCAGTACAGTCCACTCTGGATGCTGTAACTGAGAGTAAAATTTTCAAATGGAGCGATGAGAATCTAATGACGCAATTGCCTTTACAACCTGGCAGCAGTGCGAGTCTTACTTTATATCTGTATGCAGCGACGGATTTTATAGCGACTTCGATTAGAAATGGTAATATAATCGTTAATTATATTATTATGCTAACATAATTTTGAAATTTTATTAATTTTTCCTCTTTGCTAAATTTACAATTTATTTTCAGATGTCACTGTCATAGTCAACCAAGTAGTTTAATGTCACATTCAGCCCACAGTTCTTTATGGCTTAGTTCTCCGTCTCATATGAAAAGACAATCCGAGCTGACCTCTTCCTTCAGATCGGGAATAAGTTCGCACTCCGGCTACTCTTCTTTAGCAAGCACGCGTTTGTCGAAACTTGCGGTACCTTTGCAGACGTCTAATATTATCGAAGGTCAATTGAGGATAAAATATTCAGGAGGTGAAGGCTTGGTAACTGGATACTGCAGAATTTCATCTGTTTTTATAACCATTGAGATGCTACCCAGTGTGCAGATTACTAATTGGGATGTGTTGCCGGCTGAAACGTAAGTCACGAAAACGGAAATATTTCGTAAAATAGTATTTATTTATACAATTTGTATTTCATATGTTATCGCACATATTTTATCTATAAAAATTCTTTCGCTAACAATTTTTAGACCATTGCAATTTTATCTCGTACTGGACGTGACAAACATGACAAACATGATATAATTATCTATTTTTAAGGTTGTCCATTGGCGAGTTTTGTCGTAAGGCCCACCTCCGCCGTCTTATTTTTTGAGGGTCTAAGTTATCGATTTTTCCAGTGACGCATCCATTTTTTTTATTATTGTCGATTTCTCTTTTATTAGGGCTCTGGGTTCTTAGTTTATCTTGCGACCCTGTTTTCAGTACTGACAGACAAATGCATTCCATCTAATCTTAATTGCAGTTTTATTGCAAACAGAAACTTCCGCCACGTGCTCTTACAAGATTTCCAGAAGCACGTTTTAGACTTCGCAATTTTGAGCTAGTCGCGTGATGCAATAAAGATCCTAAGCAAACTCCGTCTGGGATTAAGGCCCCCTTTGGCGTGTCATGTCGCCGTGTTTTATAGTAGTGGGCCAGACAAAATTGACAAAGCGTAGTCGTATATGCTTTGTCTGTTTGGATTTTGTCGTCTGGAAGTTTTCTCTCGATTTCTCGATCTCGTTTAGCAAACATAAAGAAAAAATAGGAATAGATAGCGAGTACAACAGACGCTATAACGACGATTTACAACTCCGGCGACGAGACCGCGGCCTCGTACCTCCATAGTTTTTAACACAACTATTATTTTTTAACAAAAAATTTTTTTTTATTTCTTAAAATGTATGATAAAATACCCTAAAAGTTTGAAAAAGATCCGTCGCATTGATTCTTAAAAAAAATTCCAAAAGTTACCTTACTTTTTAGCGTGTACGAGACTCCCCCCTTAAGCAATTCTCGGTACCCTAAAAATCAAGTCAATTGAAAATCTTATCATAGAACAGTATCTATATGCTCTTTTCAGAATTATCTTTAATATTATTGTTACATGTAAAGCTTCTTACTCTCTTTTGAGGGATTTCTTTTAAACCAGGATTTCTAATGCTGCCTCTCTGAAGATATTTTTCATATATTACAACACGCTGTTTCTTCTTTTCTATTCTTTCGTTAAATAAATCCATTTTGGCTTTCTTCCTACATAGTGATTTTTCTGTATCTTTGTCTTCTTCTGATGCAGAGGTAGATGTTGAATTATTAGAGATTGATATTAGAGATATTAGAGATTATTATAGTGTTTTGAAAAGCTCTCGAGATTAGCTACAGGAATATGCATTGAAAAATAGGGGTTTTCATTTAAGAAATTAAAGGTGTTGTTCACGTGAGCTTTAAACAACCATCCAAGGTCAAACAAATAACACCATCTTATGTACCCCTTTAAACCATACAACTTTTGTCTGAAACATTTTTCTCTAAAATGTTGCGTTTACGAATAAATCGGGTGATACGGGTGGTCTGAGACACCCTTAATCTACATGCTAGTTTTCTTATTTATATCTATTTATTTCAGACTGTAATATCCAATGTACTGAATAATGCAAAGGAAATACTAAAAATGTTGGTGACAATGACTGGTTATATGATAAACACTATCTCTATGTGTCAAGAGCTTGTTGCTTTCAATACTACTGTGAGACTGTCATCTGCTTCAGCTGGAAGTAAAGAATATGTCGATAATGAAATATATTAAACTTCAAAAATTTTCCATTTTTATTTTTTTTTCATGATTCATGTATTGTCTGCGTCATTATTTGTAATGTCTAGTCTTTACATTGGAATATATTTCAGGGAAAGAATCGACCAATAGATTGTCAACAAAATCAGCAGCTAAAGGTGTTGTGAAGCCTGTGGTGGGTGGGCATACTATTACTAAGCCCACGATTAATTTAAGCCGGATTAATATGGAAAGTATTAATAATATATCGAGACTAAGTGATATACAAGAAGTAACTTCACCTAATAGAAGCCAGGAAATGAATGAGACTAGATCGCCAATTATGCCTACCTCTTAGATATGTATGTATATATTTATTTTGTATTATTATCTCTCATACATATACACAGAATGTTTCTTAAAGAGCGCCGATTAGCTACATAGCGCTATTTTTTAATCAAAAATTGAGTCGAAAAGTCCTGAATCATTTTTTTTCTATAATAGGGGAGACCGGGGCTAAGCCGACACTATTTTTTCAAAGGCAATTTTTAATATTTAATTAAAATTTTTAGGCAAATTCAATGGTACATATTTAAAGAGTGTTTCTTCAGGTACAAAATTGATTCAGGAAGTTTTGCTGTACGTCGCTTTGTTTTGCCGCCAGGAAAGGAAAAGTGACGCGAAGACAAATTTTCGAATTGAAAAATGCCGGGGCAAACTCGACACCCCGCCGGGGCAAACTCAACACTTTGTCTGATCGACACAATTTGATCTGGAACTTATTTTTTACTGTCTGAAAATGAAAATACATTGTTTATTGTGTATTTAAAAAGTAGAAAAATTCGGAATAAAGTAGCTAGAACAATCATTTGAAATAATGAGAACAAAAATTGTTGAACTTTCAATTATCTTCATCTAAACTCATGTCTGAAAAACAATTAATGCAGGTAAACTCGCGATCGGATGTGCGCATACATTTGTCATGAGCCATACGGCTGCATGACAAGCATCGTTTGTTACTGGGAGCCGACGAAACGGCGTGGTGTTGACTTTGCCCCGGACGTCGTTTTTCACTTTTGTCACTTCAAAAACATGACAATTTTGAAAATATGCAAAAACGATTATCGGATTCATATAGAGCATCAAATTTCCCATCAAAATCACTTACCGGTAGATTCGCAAGAGTAAAGCTCGATGAAAGAGTAGACATTTTCGAGAGATCAGAAAAATTACTTTTCACTATCAAAAACGCTTATGTCGCGTTAAAAATTACACTATAACTCAGAATGTTACCAAATTTCGTTGATAATACTGGCACATAAAGACGCATTTACAGTAGGAAAGGCAAGTTTCTACGATAGATTTAAATTGGCAAAAAGCCTAGTGTCAAGTTTGCCCCGTTGTCGGCTTAGCCCCGGTCTCCCCTACTAGATATATCCTATAATCTATAATAAAGGACAGTGCTGATTAGATTGATTTACTCAATAATTACTGCTTTATTAAGCGTTATAGAAAAAAAATGCTTCAGAACTTTTCGATTCAATTTTTGATAGGGAATGGCGCTATGTAATTAGTGGGTGCTCTTTAAAAAACATCCTACATATGTAAAATTTGTGAAACATTTGTATACTTATTTATATATTTCTTTGTAAACAATACACAATTGTTTTAGGAAAATGGTCGTACGTGCAGACTGCCAGAAAGACTTACAATTTCTTCGCTCAGAGTTAATGGTATGGTATATCACAAATAGTAATTTAATTACTTAAGCATGATACGTTGGTCGATGAATTAAGGGGGGAACCTGAATTAGAACGCTTAAAAAAAGCATAATTTTTGGAATTTTTTTTCTTGGCTCCAATAAAACGAATCTTTTCGAAACTTTTGAGGTGTTTTATCACACATTTGGACATTAACAAAAAAAATTTTTTATACAAAAATATTGATTTTTAGTATTAAATGTTTAGCAATATCTACAACTACGTTTTTCGAATTCTCGTACAAGATAGAGAAAAATCTATTTGACTAATCGACTTGATCCAAGATTTTTTAGTTACTAATTGCATTCTCTTCTATGTGAACCTAACAAAATTTTTTAATATCGAAAATTAAACTAATTGTGAGACTTTGAAAAAAAAGTTACGATTTTCGCCAAAAATGTTCAACTTAATTGTTTAAAAAAAAGTTGTTAAATTTAATTTTTTTATAAATCTCTTAGGTTCACATAGAAGAGAATGCAATTATGTAACTAAAAAATCTTGGATCAAGTCGATTAGTTAAATAGATTTTTCTCTATCTTGTACGAGAATTCGAAAAACGTGGTTGTAGATATTGCTGAACATTTAATACTAAAAATCAATATTTTTGTATAAAAAATTTTTTTTGTTAATGTCAAAATGTGTGATAAAACACCCCAAAAGTTTCGAAAAGATTCGTTTTATTGGAGCCGAGAAAAAAAACGTTGCAAGAAAACGTTGCATCTGTGCCTGAATTTACCCCCCCTTACTATCGACAGAGACGTAGTTCTACGTCAAAAATTGCAAAAATTGTGCTTTTTTTAGCGTTCTAATTCAGGTTCCCCCCTTAATATAATCTTTAACTAACATTTAGATACATTTACAGTGGCAGACAAACAAAGATTAAGAAGAAGAAGGAGAAGTCACCATTCAAGATTGTAGTATCTTTTTCGCGATCGCGAAATAGATGGTCCGAAATAGATGAAACTCCAACAACTACGGGACATATTAATGTAAGTGATACAATAAAACTTCAGGATAATATTACTAAATTATTGCAGTACTCTCCAATTTTTTGGAGAGTTGCTTCATCCATGTAATGTAAAAAAATGTCTAATATGTCTAATAAGGGTATCAACTCTTGCCTTACCTTTTAGATATTACATATATTTAAACTGTTATTGCATTACTATTTTCCCGTAGGTAATTGGCACCAGGATTGATATTGAAACTCAAGAGAGTAATGATGATACACCTCCCGATCTATCAGACAGAGTAAACGTAACATCGCAGGTATCGATTAACTCGAATGAGGAAGATGAAACACACGTGGACACATCGAAAAAAGACCTTGATGGGCAAATAAGTAATAAGGTCTCTAATAAAGATATTAGTAGGAATTTGAGTGTAGCGGAAAACTGTAACTCAAGACCGTCACAAAATAATACTAAAATTTAGGAGGAAGATCCACTGGAAGGCCCGAGCTGGCTGTTTAACAATACTATGCCGTCGCGAGATAACGAGCTAGAGGAACTCGATTCTGTTGACGATTCTGACGTTAACAATAATACATCACAAGGTGTATGATGATTCGAGCGTCACAGAAAGCAACATAGAAGAGACATCGAATTTAAGGGGGTAGTCCTCTAAATATGGCTGTAAAATTGGTGTTTTTCGGAATTTTTTTTTAATACTAAAATAAAAGGGAATGACAAATTTGAGTGTATCCATTTATTAATCATATAAATAGCTTTCGGGCATAATTTTTTTTTACTCCATCGGCCGCTTCCCGTGACCGCTGCACGAGGTGAAAGCACCCCTTGTTCTGGAAACGCCCATTTTCGGTGGCCGGCCTGGGGGTCTTCCGATTGGTCCTGCAACAAAATAAATGTTTTTAAGTTATTGTCAAATGCTAAATCCAGTCCCCTACGTAGGAGAATTGAAAAAAAAAAAATAAAAAAAAAAAATGATGACGTGTTAAAAAAACGTTTAAAAAAAAACGTTATTTTTCAGCCTAAAATCGGCACAGAAACGTGCACCGAGCACAGATTTTTCAAGGGATCCAAAAACGGCTACGTAGGGGACTAGATAATTCAATTGAGAATGCGAAACGCAAAGTCCGATCAAAATCGTACGTGTCGATAAAACGTTATGCCGGCCACTGATTTCAAAAACACCGTTTCGAAAAAAACGCGTTTGAAGTTTCGGATTACATTTTTTGCAGTTTAGTTCAACATACCTCTAGTCCATACATGCCTGGCCCATACAGCATCCCTTCGAGGTTGACGTGGAGGGCTTCGTCCATCTTTTTCTTTTTAAAAAATTATTTAGAGGACTACCCCCTTAAACGAATCTATGAGCGATATGCAAACTTCAGAGAGAGATGCAGCGCCCATTACCGAGCGTTCCAAATCATATCTGCCCGAGAAAGATGCGGATGGTAGTATTTGCGAGATACTGCCGGTAGAGACTGTGTCCAACCATGAAAAAAGTTTAGATAACGTAGAAGACAGTAACGCGGATGATACAATGAAATTCGCGAGTTTCGTGACGCTGAGACGAGGGCACTCCGAGGTGCCGGAAGAGACGGAAGACTTTATGTTAATGTTGCGTCCATCCACACAAAATATGCAATTTAATATCAACGAGCTGCGATTGCCCACTTTGGAGGAATCCGTGATAAATGATTCCGCTGTAGTAACGAAATTGACACCGAAGTCATTGCCGCGATACCAAGAGTTACGAATAATATTCCGGTGGCACCTGTGTCGAGTTTGAACGACTCCAATTATAATAATATCACGTGAAAACTGCCATTAATTGTAATTGACGATCACAAGAGAACGTCGATACCGCAAAAGACGAAGAATTCCAATTACTGCGTTCGGTAATGCAAATCTGAGATGTAGGCCAGTCATATTAGAGTAATTTAGGGGGTTAACCTTCCAATTACTCTTTTCAGGTTGCAACCACCATGAATCGCTTTGATTTAAGGTGCTGTAAGTGGGATTAATTTTGCTTCGCATAATTAATGCGCGTTAAAAAGTTATTAACAATATTATCAACAAAAAACGCAATTTTTTTTATTTTTTCTCAAATATCTCGAAAACTAAGCAAGATAGGGTAACTAACTATACGTACTTTTTTTGTAGAGCGTAAAATTATCTACAATAATGATCTGAACAACATTTATCGTCAAGTCAGTCGTTTAGCTTGCACGCGCCGTCAAAGTCCGAGACTCGGATCTCGAAAACCCTCGATTTCATCGTTTTTTTGATGTTGCGTCGGTGATTTTTTTCAGTCATTTAAAATGGAATTAAAAATTCCCAAAAAATCACACATCATCTGAGAACTACAAAGAATACTTTTCAGGGTATAACCGATTTTTTAGAACCTTTTTCTTTAGTTTGTAGCTATGTAAGCAAAAAATTTTGATTTTTTGGACTACTCTTAGTTTTAAAATCACCGACGCAACATCAAAAAAACGATGAAATCGAGGGTTTTCGGGATCCGAGTCTCGGACTTTGACGGCGCGTGCAAGCTAAACGACTGACTTGACGATAAATGTTGTTCAGATCATTATTGTAGATAATTTTACGCTCTACAAAAAAGGTACGTATAGTTAGTTACCCTATCTTGCTTAGTTTTCGAGATATTTGAGAAAAAATAAAAAAAATCGCGTTTTTTGTTGATAATATTGTTAATAACTTTTTAATGCGCATTAATTATGCGAAGCAAAATTAATCCCACTTACAGCACCTTAAATCAAAGCGATTCATGGTGGTTGCAACCTGAAAAGAGTAATTGGAAGGTTCGATGTCTAATATGACTGGCCTAATTAATACCGCTCGAAAACCGAGTATTTAGAGAGAATAGGGTGATATGCTGTACGAAATGTCGCAGTTCCGGTTTATCTAAAATATTTTTCGAATAATTCTGAACATACTAAAGCATTTTATAAAGAGTTCCCGACACTAGCAATGTTGTATGATTTTTTTAAAAATTAATACCGCCCGAAAGCCGAGTATTTAGAGAGAATAGGGTGATATGCTGTACGAAATGTCGCAGTTCCGGTTTATCTAAAATATTGTTCGAATAGTTCTGAACATACTAAAGCATTTTCTAAAGAGTTCCCGACACTAGCAATGTTGTATGATTTTTTTATAAATTAATACCGCCCGAAAGCCGAGTATTTAGAGAGAATAGGGTGATATGCTGTACGAAATGTTGCAGTTCCGGTTTATCTAAAATATTTTTCGAATAGTTCTGAACATACTAAAGCATTTTCTAAAGAGTTTCCGACACTAGCAATGATGTATGATTTATTTTATAAATTAATACCGCCCGAAAGCCGAGTATTTAGAGAGAATAGGGTGATATGCTGTACGAAATGTCGCAGTTCCGGTTTATCTAAAATATTTTTCGAATAGTTCTGAACATACTAAAGCATTTTCTAAAGAGTTCCCGACACTAGCAATGATGTATGATTTTTTTATAAATTAATACCGCCCGAAAGCCGAGTATTTAAAGAGAATAGGGTGATATGCTGTACGAAATGTCGCAGTTCCGGTTTATCTAAAATATTTTTCGAATAGTTCTGAACATACTAAAGCATTTTATAAAGAGTTCCCGACACTAGCAATGTTGTATGATTTTTTTAAAAATTAATACCGCCCGAAAGCCGAGTATTTAGAGAGAAAAGGGTGATATGTTGTACGAAATGTCGCAGTTCCGGTTTATCTAAAATATTGTTCGAATAGTTCTGAGCGTACTGAAGCATTTTCTACAGAGTATCCGACACTAGCAATGTTGTATAATTTTTTTATAAATTAATACCGCCCGAAAGCCGATCGTATTTAGAGAGAATAGGGTGATATGCTGTACGAAATGTCGCAGTTCCGGTTTATCTAAAATACATTTCGAATAGTTCTGAACATACTAAAGCATTTTCTAAAGAGTTCCCGACACTGGCATGTTGTATGATTGTTTAAAAAATTTAACCGCTCGGCTTTCGAGCGGTATTAATTTATAAGAAAATCATACAACATTGCTAGTGTCGGGAACTCTTTAGAAAATGCTTTTGTATGTTCAGAACTATTCGAAAAATATTTTAGATACACCGGAACTGCGACATTTCGTACAGCATATCACCCTATTCTCTCTAAATACTCGGTTTTCGAGCGGTATTAATTTTTTAAACAATCATACAACATTGCCGGTGTCGGGAACTCTTTAGAAAATGCTTTAGTATGTTCAGAACTATTCGAAAAATATTTTAGATAAACCGGAACTCCGAGATTTCAAAAAACTAGCAGATAATTTTTTCAATGGACTTTTTTTGGCAAAATCAACAGAACTATTACTAAAAAGTATCAGGAACTATAGAACTCGACTGCATGCGACAAGAACTCTTTTTTTATTTTTGATCTGCTAGAAAATGATCTGCTACGGGAAGTTAGCAGATCATTTTTTCGATCAACTGTTTTTGGGGTAAAATCACCAGAACTATTACTAACAAGTATCAGGAACTATAGAACTCGACTGCATGCGACAAGAACTCCCTTTTATTTTTGATCTGCTGGAAACTGATATGCCAACTTCACAGACATAAATTTTATCCCATGGGGCGTATTTACGCCGACGTAATGATCAATAAGCCAATCACAAGACCCCTTGAGCATCCATTTTGAAAATAAGCTTTGTAAAGCAACACTGTGATTGGCTTATTAATTATTACGCTGCTTAAATACGCTCCATGGGACAGCCGATGTTCGTGCTGGCGTAACGAAAACGAGCTTAAAGCCTGTGAATTAGCCAAGCTTAATACGCCATACGCCAGTAAGCTATATGCTAGCTCCATGGGACTTCACCTTTACTGTCCTGTATTAGATTAGAATGTGGTACTACTAACTGTGGTACCGCTTGCAAACAAGAAGGTGCCGTGCTTAATGAAAGATGAAAACAATGGTGCGATCATGACGGAATTCGTCGGGCTCAGAGCGAAGATGTACGCGTTATTACTTATATATTCCATGTTATAGCTTTGGTGTGATCAAAGAAACCAAGCTAGAGCGCGGGCAGCAAAGGGTAAAGCACAAAAAAACTTACTGGCAATATCGGGGAACCAATTCAGCTTAAAGATTCTGATTTAAAAATATTATCAATTATTGGAGGTGATTCATCTGTGGGTTTACCTGTAAAGGAAGTAAAATTAAAAATTAATTAATTGTTTAATTTCTTTTATAACTTATTTAAAGTCAAATACATGTTAATACAAAGTATTTTTTGTGAAAAACAGTATAATATCTAACATAGTTAAATGTGATATAGCTGCAATAAGTAATTGTAAGTAAAGTACTATTAGTCTCTTAAACTTTAATATAGTAATAGATTAGTAACATTAGTATAAACGTTATTTTATTGAGGTATTCTGTGATTAAGTCAAGTCTAACCATACTTTTATTTATTTATTTATGTTAAAAGTTAAAACTTAACTACTTATATGCAAAAAGAGGCACAAACTTGTTAGATTAACATGTAATTTTCAATAAGAAGCTTAAGGCATATACGTGTTATTTCTTGTTTTATTAAATACTAAGATTTAAGAATATCTAGTCATTAAGAGGAAAAGGTGCTAAGATTTCTAATAAGACAAAATAAGTTGTTTTTAACAAAAAAATTAATGATTGAATAGTTATTATATTTTCATTAATTAGTATTACATTTGTACTACTGAGTTTATAATAAAATATATTAATATTTAATGTATGTGTAGTTTTTTTATCATATACAACTTGCAAATTTAGTTACATTCCGTTCTTACATTTAATGTATACATAAAACTAATCAATTAATAATCACAATTGAACGCTCACACATTCTTTAGTTTAATATATCATTTAATAATTAATTTAATATATCATTTCCATACTATGTAAGTCGTATCTCGACTTATATACTTTATCTCGTATGTTCCTTGTATTTTCAGTTTTCAAGATTTAACAATCATTTTATATTACATTTACATTTGTACTTTTGTTTATAACTAACCTTTGCAATTTTGCTTATAACTAAAATACTTAATTAATGTTTAACTAACCTTATATACTACATAATTTTATATCGGAAGAATGTTCATAATTTCGATTCGTTTCAACAGAGCTACATTATTTTCTTGTTCTTCATTAACGTTTACAATAAAATTATCCTGTGCTTTTATGTCCCTCCATTCTATCTCATCTACAAATTCTTCAGGTAAATCTTGATTTAAAATACATATATTATGCAAAATACATGCAGAAATAATTAATAAAGAAATTAAATCTAATCTAACCGTTTCTAGGTATTTTAATCGCCTGAATCGACCTTTAAGTAAACCGAATGCATTCTCTATTACTACACGACACTGTGATAGCTTGTAATTAAATTTTTTGTCTATTACTTAATCTATCAATATTTTTAAAGCCAACCAGAAGACATGTAGATAACTTATAGGCTAGATCTTCTATTATATGGCTATCTTCATAAAAATCAATTGATAAGTTCTTTATCCTTTCACATAAATCGGATTTTCTGAACAATCGCATGTCATAAATGGATCCTGGCTCTCCTGTATAAACATCTAGGAACATTTTTTTACTATCACATACACCTTGTAATAGAACAGAATGATAATTTTTTCTATTGCAGTAAGAATTTGGATGCTTTTTCGGTTTTAATATGCGAATTGTTTCATCGATAGCTCCGATAATTCCTGAAACAAGATTAAGAATGAAAATTTAGAGAATTATGTATAATAAAAAATTTAAAATTTACCTACTAGGAAATCCATTAATTTGTTGGAATTCTCTCATTATTTTCAAGGCACGTTCCCTATTTGGCCATGATATAATTTTATATCTTAAATTAACCTTTAATAGAATTTTATAAGTTCTATACAGTACATCTCAGCAAGTGCTTTTGCTAATGCCAAAACGATCGGCCACTGATCTAAAAAATAACAAAATATATGTTTTTTGCTCTCAATTACATGTATATAAGATAATAAATTTTTTTTATCACTCTTATGGCAGTTTACGAGTATAACTTACCGGAAAGATTCAATGTTTGACAAACACCAAAGTGTAATCGTTAATTGTTTATCCATTGGAAGTGGTTTATTTCCAACATGAATAATATTATCGTTTTGGATGCTACACATTTTTATTAATAATGCTTCAAAAGTATTCGGCGTTATTCGGAAATGCATTTTGAAAGTTTCATCAGAAAAGCGAGGTACAGTTTCTTCTGCATACTGAGAAACTTTTGGAATATTTAAAGTTTCGTTTTCATCATCGCTATCAAGGAAAAAAATATCTCGAGCAAAACTTAAAATAAAATACATGCCGTGATCTTCCATATAGTCATATAACCTCAATCAATCACAACCCTAAAATGAATTAAGTGAGTGAAAAAAACGGTATGGCCAAAATCTAATTATAATTAATATAAAACCGACGCAACATCAAAAAAACGATGAATCGAGGGTTTTCGAGATCCGAGTCTCGGACTTTGACGGCGCGTGCAAGCTAAACGACTGACTTGACGATAAATGTTGTTCAGATCATTATTGTAGATAATTTTACGCTCTACAAAAAAAGTACGTGTAGTTAGTTACCCTATCTTGCTTAGTTTTCGAGATATTTGAGAAAAAATAAAAAAAATTGCGTTTTTTGTTGATAATATTGTTAATAACTTTTTAATGCGCATTAATTATGCGAAGCAAAATTAATCCCACTTACAGCACCTTAAATCAAAGCGATTCATGGTGGTTGCAACCTGAAAAGAGTAATTGGAAGGTTAACCCCCTAAATTACTCTAATATGACTGGCCTAAATTGTTTAAACAATCATACAACATTGCCAGTGTCGGGAACTGTTGGCGAGTAATAATCAGCGTTTAGTATGTTCAGAACTATTCGAAAAATATTTTAGATAAACCGGAACTGCGACATTTCGTACAGCATATCACCCTATTCTCTCTAATACTCGGCTTTCGGGCGGTATTAATTTATAAAAAAATTATACAACATTGCTAGTGTCGGGAACTCTGTAGAAAATGCTTCAGTACGCTCAGAACTATTCAAAAAATATTTTAGATAAACCGGAACTGCGACATTTCGTACAGCATATCACCCTATTCTCTCTAATACTCGGCTTTCAGGAGGTATTAATTTATAAAAAAATTATACAACATGCTAGTGTCGGGAACTCTGTAGAAAATGCTTCAGTACGCTCAGAACTATTTGAAAAATATTTTAAATAAACCGGAACTGTTACATTTCGTACAGCATATCACTCTTTTCTCTCTAAGTACTCGGTTTTTGAGCGGTATTAATTTTTTAAACAATTATACAACATTGCTAGTGTCGGGAACTCTTTAGAAAATGCTCAGTATGCTCAGAACTGTTCGAAAAATATTTTAAATAAACCGGAACTCCGAGATTTCGAAAAACTAGCAGATAATTTTTTCAATGGACTTTTTTGGCAAAATCAACAGAACTATTACTAAAAAGTATCAGGAACTATAGAACTCGACTGCATGCGACAAGAACTCTTTTTTATTTTTGATCTGCTAGAAAATGATCTGCTACGGGAAGTTAGCAGATCATTTTTTCGATCGACTGTTTTTTGGCAAAATCACCAGAACTATTACTAAAAAGTATCAGGAACTATAGAACTCGACTGCATGCGACAAGAACTCCCTTTTATTTTTGATCTGCTGGAAAATGATATGCCAACTTCACAGACATATAAAATTTTCAGCGCAATTTTTAACACATACATTCATACATGAAGCAATATTCCATATGCGTGTACGTGGGTGTGTATCATTGTAGCATAAACGCCGAAACGCTTCAAAAACCAGCGTAACATCTCAAACATCTGTGCTACACACTACCTGATAAGCTACGGGAATATTATTTGGACTTATCAGAATATAAAGCAAGATGTAATAAATGTGATATAATAATATTTTATGTAAAAGATTTCAACCTTTTAAAACGACATTCAAAGAGTAAACATAAGTAAGTATACATTCAACAATTTATCAAAATAACAAGGGTTATAAAATAAATGTAATAATAAAACAATCAACAGCTAAAGGAAATTGAGCGACAAAGGTTTTTATCATCAGACATTCATGTAACAATTATTTGCAATTTTAATTCTAAATGTGCTTATTCAATTGTGTAATAATAAATTTAAATCGCTCATATTCACATTTCTTTTTATTACTTATACATATTCAATTTTTATAAACAATAGATCAATATAATACATACAAGTTAAAAAATTCAATATTGTAGCGGAATATTTAAAAGATTAAATTGATTTTAATTTTTTCTCTCTTTATTTTAAATTTCATGTGCAGTAAGCAGTAAGCACTGCGTGTGGTTTCTAGAGCACTTCTTTATATCTTTCTAGAGCATATAATAATAATAATTACTTTTGTTCATTTGTCTTGTAACAGAATTATTCATACATCTTAGGCCAATGTATATTTATATTATGTACTTATTTTTAAAAGTATAATTTCTTACATCTTAGGACAATGAATTTTTTATAGATTACTAGAACACTACAAGCGCGCGCTACGCGCGCGTCATTTAGCTTTTTTTCTATATCATTACACAAAACAACATTTGCAACGCTATTGCTCTTTAATAATAACGCATTAAGAAAAATTTAACGGTATATACATAACAACATGACTTTCAAATGACTTTGTACAGGAAAAATCTTTATTTAAATTAATTTCATGTTTTTTGCAACGATATAAATACACTTTTAATAATTATTTAAAAACCTCGAAAAAAAATATGTACAATTTTTATATACAAAATTTTAACATGCCTATTATCTCTTTGATTACGAAAGTAAATTCTTAACTCCCACGGCCTCGCCCCTCTCTCTCTCTCTCTCTCTCTCTTGTTCTCTCTCTGTTCTCTATGTTTTTCTTTTCTTTCTTTCTTTCTTCGGTCTCTCTCGACTCTTCTTCTTTTTCTCTTAGTTGTCATCTTTAACTTGGTTCATATCCCAATCATGGAGAACGAAGAAATTACGAACACACAACGTTATCACTATCTTCATCGTAGAACGAGTTACGCACAATATAAGTTTAATTATTATTTAAGGCTACCTGCCTCTCTTTCTCTCTCTTCCTTTTTTCTCTTTTTCTCTCTTTCCTTTTCTGTCTTCTTCTTTTTCTCTTGTTCATCTTTAACTTTGCAATATCTAATCGCAAAGAATTAAGGAATTACAAACAAACACGCCATCACATCATCTTCATCAAGACGAGTAACGCACAATATAAGTTTAATTATTATTTTAAGCTTACTTGCCTCTCTTTCTCTTTTTCTCTTTTTCTCTCTTTCTTTCTCTGTCTCCTTCTTTCTTCTTTTGTTCATCTTTAACTTTGCAATATTTAATCACGAAGAATAACAAAATTACGAACGAACACGCTATCATCATCTTTATCGTAGACGAGTTATGCACAATATGTTTAATTATTATTTTAAGGCTTACCTCCCCCCTCTCTCTCTCTCTCTCTCTCTCTCTCTCTCTCCTCTTTCTCTTTTTCTTTCTTCATTTCTTTTTTCTCCGTCTCCTACTTTTTCCTCTTGTTTATATCTTTAACTTTGTACACAAAACATCTAATCACAAAGGAATACAAAAATTACGAACAAACACGTTATCATCATCTTCATCGCACACGAGTTACACACAATATATGTTTAATTAAAATCATAGAATGACTATCGGGAATTACAATAATAGAGAAAAAGGGGCTATTAGGGTCGAACGCGGTTCTTCGTGCGTGGAATCAGTTTATTCGTCTTCTTGGAGTACATTGAAAATAAACGTTTTCGGCTCATTTTTTAGCCATCCTTAGCATTAACAAGCTTAAATAAACTTAACTCTTTCTTCAGCTTAAATAAACTTAACAAATTTATCAAGGTACAAAAAGACGTTCTCCCAAACTCAATCTAATAAAAATGTGGTTTATAAATATCCTGCAAAAATTGTGACGCTTCATATGTAGGCCAGACGATAAGGCAATTAAAACGCGAATTTCAGAGCATTGTAACCACATTCACAGAAATACCACGAACAATCTGTCATCACGGAACACAGATTAAATTTGGATCACGAATTTGATTGGGAGAACGTGGAAATCCTTGATAAAGAAAGATATTTATCCAGAAGATTAGTCTCTGAAATGACTCATATAAAATTACAGAGAAATAGTATAATTTGCAGGATGACACGAATTTTTACACCATGCATATATAGCCGTTTTAAATAAATTGTAAACTATGCCATGAACGCTTCTCACTGGCTAACTGAACTCATTGACAAGGGTTGTCATTTGACCTCTATCTATTGCTTCTGCGCGTTTTTCCCCGTTATCATGCCGTTTACTTAGTCACCCACCGATTCTTTCATTTGTCATCTCCATTCCTCTCTCTGCTCACTCTATCTCTATCTATTCGTCTCCTCTATCCGATCGGCGGACTTCTCTCAGCTCCTCTCTTTTCAAATTTTTGCCTCTCCTCCATCTCTCCTCTCTCTCCTTCTCTCTCTCTATCTCCTCTCTCTCTCCTCTCTTCTCTCTCTCTCTCTCTCTCTCTCTCCTCTCTCTCTCTTCTCTCTCTCTCTCTCTCTCTTCTCTCTCTCTCTCTCTCTCTCTCTCTCTCTCTCTTCTCTCTCTTTTCTCTTATTCTCTCTGTCTCCTTCTTTTTTTCTTGTTCCATCTTTAACCTTGTTAAATCTAATCACAAAGAATAAAAAAATTACGGGACGAAACACGCATCTTCATCGTAAACGAGTTACGCCAATATAAGTTTAATTATTATTTTAAGGCTTACCTCTCTCTTTTATCTCTCACTTTTTCTCTCCGTCTTCTTCTATTTCTTTCTCTGTCTTTTTTGACTTTTTTCAATTTGCGAACTGATTTAATAACTGAAATAAAAAGATAACACAAAGTATCTTATGTAAAATAATAAAATATTAAAAATAATATAAAAAATTATAATAAAAAACATTATATAGAATTTATCTGAAACGTATCTGAATTTTTCGATAACGACCGTTCACAGACGCGCGCTGCACGCGCGCTATTTAACTTTTTAAATTTTATAATTTTTATTATAATTTAACTTTTTACTACTATTACTTAATTTTACTACGTCATCACACTATTATACTCACACGACATTACGCTAACGTTCAAACTGTCAAAACGTTCACACTCCGCGATGACAGGCCCTCACGAGATGTAGCAAGCCACGGCGCGCGACGGCAATCAATCGAGAGAGAACCAATCGGCATCGCGGCAAAAAGAGAGGCAACAATAACCGCGATACATTCGAGTATCGACTTTGCACTCCTTTTTTAGAGAGGGAGACTATATGGCATAAATCTCGCATCCTAACTTGCCTATATCCTAAATAGAAGAAATATACGAGATATTAAGTAAACAAAACATATAAGAGCTATGCACTTGTATTTGCTGTATTCCATCATTTACTATCCCTACACCTTATGTATCATAAAATAACCATTAAACCTTTTACATTTCTTACAGTAATCATTTTACGTAGGTCGTAACACAAGATCGGGCTTCTTACTACGGTAAAGAAATCGATTCAATCACGACAGTTTCGTTAATATTAACAGTAAAGAACTGAAATTACAACACAATACTAATATGGGCATAAAGGCACGTAAAAGAATAATTGCGGGCAAATACCTTCATTCCTTCATTTTTTCTGACATCTGCGGAGTAAAACCCGCGTGACATAAATACTGGAGTTACCCTAAATATCTTTCCTTCCTTCTTTCCTTATCATTTATCTCCTTTTTTACCCAATGCTTTTAAATCTCGTATTTGAAAAACAATCTTGATACATCCAAAAGGAAAAATAAAAAAGAATTAAAATTCTTTATTTATTCTTTTAAATACCTTTCCTTCCTTCCTTCCTTCTTTCTTCCGTTATTATTTCTCTTCCTCTTTTACCCAATGCTTAAATCTCGTTACGTTCTCGTTACATAGATCCATGTATAAGAAATAACCTATACATACAGTCATCGTAATACATTTGTACAAGAGTAAAAACAAAAACCACTTACTGAAAATAAAAAAATAACACAAAGTATCATTGTAAAAAATTAAGAATAAAGGTTATAATAAAAATGATTTATAAAACTTATCTGAGAAACAATCTTGATACATCCAAAAGGAAAAAAGAAGTTAATCTGTTAATATGTTAACACCTTCTTCTTACGTAACTGTCAAATGTCAAAATACCACCGTTCGCGACAGCCACGAATTGAAGTGACTGGTATCAAAATCAAGATCGAGTTTCGAAAAACCAATCAGCATCGCGGAAAAGAGGCAACAATAAACTATCCATGCCTTTTTTAGAAAGGGAACTAGACACTACAGACGCGCGCTTCGCGCGCGCTATTTAGCTTTAACATTACTATTACTATACACTATTAACTCCTTGATCCACACACTGTCAAAATATACAATGACAGCTGCAAATAAAGTAAGCGCAGCAAGAGAACCAATCGGCATCGCGGAAAAGCGACAACAATAAACTTCACATCTCCTTTTTAGAGAGGAGGTTATTATTAATTTCATAGAATATTATCATATTTCTATATACCAAGCATATCTAAACTATAGATATAAATGTAAATATTAAAAAACTATTTTATTATTTAAATTTATATAGTGTTAATTTATATTTGTATATAAAGAATATTAAATAATAATTCTGTAAAATTTATATAAATTATTTATAAATTATATTGTAATAATGTTTAATAATTTAAATATATACATACATTAAAATTTATATTAATGTCAATTTAATATCAATAACATTAATTTATAAAATTGCTTTTTAATTTATACTATGTGTAAAAGAGGTAGAATGGTAAAGACAGTTGTGTAGTCATCTTTTAACATAAAAAATAGGTTTAATACATGACGTACGTTACATGTCATCGTGTGTGTAGCTATATAACTCTTTTACTCAACTATCTATCGTCTCTCCAGTGTCTCTGGCACTAACGTGATGTCACATCGTATAATAATAATATAAAAAGTAAGATATACAAAAGAAGTGACGTAAGATTAAAAAAAAAAAAAGAAAATTTCCACACAAATGCGGTATTATAATTGGATATTATATATAATTAATCAATAATCGCATTATTTTAATAAATATATGCATCTTTATAAACTTACATATCGATGTAAATATATCTTGTTGTATTTTAATTTTCTACCAAATTAATTTTGATAAATAATCATTTATATACTGCAAATTGAATATATATTTGATATTGAATGTAATTGTACTATACGATCAATTCTAAAATAATTTAAAAAGTTTTAGTGCCAGTGCGTTTCGACAGAATATTTAGAATCTTACGTCATATATTACTTGACTGGCATAACTTTACTCGCCGTCAAATCAAAAGTCGCGCCGGTAAAAAAGGTCAGTTACCGCGTCTAGAGTTGAATGCGGTCGTATTGTAAGCTCGGTTATTCGAATGGCACAATAAGTACTAGACTTGCCGCGGGCGTCCCGACTTTCGGGTGAACGGAGCCACCCGCTTGTATATAGTTTTCGCGTGGCTTCGGGAGACCCAGTGACCCCGTACGTCGCGAATCGATTTGCGGACGTAGGGGAGAATGGGGGAATTACATTCATCAGGCAATGCCAGTCACTCGTATTTACATAATCCAACAGTTATATCAAACTTTTTTTGTCTCTATCCTTTACACT
Source organism: Temnothorax nylanderi (assembly GCF_030848795.1). NCBI lineage: Eukaryota > Metazoa > Arthropoda > Insecta > Hymenoptera > Formicidae > Temnothorax > Temnothorax nylanderi. The sequence continues at coordinate 2,625 of NW_027249380.1, read as the reverse complement.
ACTACCTGATTATCGAGTAATTTATTATTGCCGTGCCTAAAACCAACATAAATAATAAAAATCTGGTGATTCTTATTTTACGCCCTTTTTTTATAAGAATCGATGTACTTTTAATAAGGGTTTTTTGCGAAATTTTTAGTAGTTAAAATTACATCTAACCGTTATTTATGACTTTTTTGGTTCTTTAGTTTAGCTTCCATTTCGCCATATAATTAAATGATGACATCGTATAAATATATTATTATATAAACAAATTCAACTCGATTTTTTTGGGGGTAACGGTTGTCGCTTGCACGGGGAAAATTGCAGTCGCAATTGGCGCACTTGTTAACCATCGAGCACATGCCTGCAAACGTCGAAGTGGCAGCGTAAACATCACGGTATGCTTTGATTGCTATCAGTGTCACTTACAATTTTAGTCAATATTAGGCCTAATATTGAACCGTTTTGCTGTAAAAAATAAAAATAAAAATTTCGAAAATAATTCATATCTTTTGATCGGCTTAACCGTTTTTGATGAAATTTAATATGTTGTAGATATCATTGAGACACATTTGTAGAAAATTCGGGAAAGGTTTTAATGACAGAAACATTGATAAAAAAAATAAATAAAGTTCTTGATTTTTTTAGTCCCGATATCTTTCTTGTACAATTACGAAAAAATTTTTCTAGAATCTTGGAGTAGTTTCCTATCGGACATAATTTTTTGGAAGCGATAAAATGGGTAGGCGGTACTTTAAAAAATAAAATATTTTATTTATTTTTTAAAAACATGATATGCTTTTGGTACGATCGCCATATATTTTATGTAGAATTTTGGGATAATATTCTACAACAAGTAATTTTTTCGAACCATAAAATAAGTAGGCAAAAGTTAAAAAATAAAATAGTTTTTTTATTTTTCTAAATTATGATATGCTCTTTGTACCATGCCATATTTTTTTGTAACTTTGAGACGGTATTCTATAACAAGTAATTTTTCGAACCAATAAAATAGGTAGAAGGTAGAAGGTACTTTAAAAAACAAATAATTTTTTTTTCAAATTATTATATTTTTTTGGTACCATCGCCATATTTTTGTTAGAATCTTGGAAGGAATCCTACAACAAGTAATTTTCCGGAATCATTTAAATAAAATAGATGCAGGTACTAAAAAAATAATAAAATAAGTAAAATGAAATAATTATAAAAGGATAAACTATAATCGTATTAAATCAAATGTTTATTATAAAGTACGAGGCTTTTTTAAACGATTCGTAAGTCGCCGAGAGCTCCCTTCTTACATATATAGTATAACGGGACGAATTTTCTCGGAGCCGACCGCAAACTAAGTTACGCCGTTCGATCATATTGCGAGATGCCGAACTTCACGACTATTTCGCGAGCGAAAAATATACAATGGCATTTTAATCCGCCGGCTGCCCCTTCCCTTTGGAGGATTGTGGGAGGCGGCCGTAAAAGCTTCAATATCACTTTCGTCGAAAAGCTAAGAATCTGTTTTGACAATATACAACATACAATACAGTATAAAATATCACAAAAACAATGTCTTATTAATTATACGTATTTTTCCTAATATATCTTGTTTATCTCCGTTAATACTGAGAATATGACATTTATAATGTGATAATTATAAAATTCGGAAAATTTCAAGCAGATTAAAAAAATCGTTTGGATACGTGCTTTTGTTGCAGAGAGAAAAGTAATTGTTAATTAAAGGAGCTTGGCGGCTCGCGCGGCTGCGTCCGCTCGAGCGCTCTCGCTCTAAACCGCTGTATCGACATTTTTTTTCGCCGAACTGGCAGTCGAATTGCAGCGAAAAAAATTTCCACCGTTAAAGCACTCACTCCAGTACCTTCACACCAAATTTCAAGTAAAAATATGAAATAGTTTAGCTGTAATCATTAATTATGTAAAAGTCAATTATCTCGGCTTCTATTGGTCGTATCGGGACGTTTTTTTTTAATTCATGATTTTTTAAGCGCAAAACAATGGTGCTATTTGCATTACTCTACGCCAATAAACAACGCCGATATTTAATATGCGAATTTAAATTGTTTAAATAATAGTCAAATTTTAGAAAAAAAAAATTTTTTATTTTAAATTTATAAACTAGACATCGTTACCTTTCATTTCCGATAAAGTGCATCAAAATAAGTTCACCCGTTCAGACTTGAGAGCCAAGCGCCGATTTGCATAAATAATTGTTAATAGGCAGTCATATAAAAATTGGAGGCGAGCCTTGTGCACACTTGTTCAGCATACTGAAAGGTATCATTGAGTGAATGTCCGCTTAAATATGATAATTTTTAACCCAGTTTTCGGGAACCTGTAAAAATGGCCCTTTTCTCGCGTATTTTTTTGCAATTTGCAATTAAAAAAATTTTTAAATTTTTTAAAGTTTATTCTTATAGGAAATTCCTTCCGAACAATTTTCCTCTCTTCAAGTTTTGTCGTTTGACCAAACACAGAGGAGTTATTTAAAGAAAACTATACAGAAACGCGTTTTTTTATATATTTTGCAATAAAAAAAGGCGAAGCGAGGGGCCGAGTGATTCTAGAGGACTTACACACTGTTACGGGATATCATAAGAAATTCGATTAAAAAAAGTTCCAGCTTTGCGC